>NW_013667648.1:77089-85351 GCF_000517525.1 Limulus polyphemus
CCACCCCTTGAAAAAGTTCAAAATTAAACGTAAATTACTTTCTTTAAAATTGTTATTGCTCAGACAAACCATAATTTTTATAGTCTTCAATTTTGTTTGGTTACAGAGCCATCGAATAGAAATTCAGAACCCTCCTGCCATACCCATCTGTCACATCTTCTCTTTCAGGATTTGTTAATATTTCTCTCTTACATTTAATTATATATTACCTATAACCAATAGAAAGTCAAGGTTTTCATCTAACAAATGACATATTGAATAACATTGTGCTCTGAACAGATAAGCATCAATTTCACTCAGAGTACAAGCTTCATGGGAAAGTTAATGACTTGCCTTGATGAATTTGTAATGGCTGTTGTCACATAGTTAAAAAGCCAGAAACAATTTGAGGGTTAGAAGATAGTGTCTATTTTTTTTGGCATGTTATTAGTATATGTTCTTTGGTGCATTATTTAATTAAATAAAAATTATTAAGTGCATTACTATCTGTAATATAAAAAATTAGGGTTAACTCTCTGATAAACCTACAGCAAGAAAAAAGATTTTTGTAAATATTTTGTTTCTTGTTTTTCATATTTATTCTTTATTTATTATTATATAAGGAACTAAATTCTGAAAATACGGATGTTTTAAGTTGTTTAAGACTAGATTAGGTAAAATATGTAATAATGATAATATAATTAAAATGGTTTACAAGGCATGCATGAAAGCAGCTCGAAGTAGCTCGTTGGTAATGTAATTCGATAGTGTAACATGACCTGCATCTTCTCAGAGTGATTTACAACTTATAATGACACGGATAGTAGTTAGACAATGTTCAAAGGGTGATAAAACAATAAAATTTAATGATAAATAGATGTATACTGTTACAAACTTAGAGGTACTTAGCATAAACAAATGTAGTTTCATGTAACAATTTGAAGTCATTTTAGAAAGAAAAATGTAATTTGGGTGGTTACGAGGTTGGCCAAATTGACCAATGTTGTATAGAATTAGGGTAGAGAAACTAACAGATAAAATATAAAGTTTTAGTGAAAATGAACATTTAAAATGTATTGAGGAGGTTTTAGAAAATACATAAATCAAATCTGAGGTTTCTCGGATAAAGTACTTATAATCTTAACATGAAAATCACTTTGTACACAGACTATTCAAAACAAATACTGATTATTTAATTTTTTATATGTGAAAGACTTATAATATTAACTGAAAGACTGCCAAAGTTTGTGAAAATATACACACTATATTGAAAATTAGAAGTATTAAATCTGTAAAGACTTTAAATGAGTACCAAGAGGTCACATGTTCAGTCAAATTGACCGAGCCCATGTTGAGAGAGTTATAGTCAGTGTTCAAAATAATTTTCATGGTAAAATTATAAATATTTTTACTCAAATCAAAAATCTCATATGTCCTTTGTGTAATCCCTAAAAACTGCTAAATGCATTTCAAATTTTTTTTTTTTTTTTAGGTAAAACTTTATAGTTTATCTGTTATTTTCTCTACTTTATCTCAAAATGGGAATGGCCAATTTGACCAACCTCGTAATTACCAAAGAAAAAAAAAGATCTAAATTGCCCCTTTTCTCTTCCAATTGTGTCTTGAAACTACATTCGTTTATCCCAAGTAGCTCCAAGTTTGTAACATTATACATCTATTTATCATTAAATTTTATTGTATTATTGCCCTTTGAACCATGTCTAACTACTATCTGTGCCATTATAAGTTGTAAATCACTAAGGGTACGTGCAGTTCTTGTTATACTAATGAATTACATTACGCATAAGATGCTCATGTGGGTGCCTCGTGAAACATTTTTATTACAATATTATTATCATTGATTTTACCTAATATAATCTTAACAAACATAAAAGGATCCCTATTTTTATATTTTAGTTACTTTGATATTTATACATAAAGAATAAACATGAAAAACAAGAAATAAAATACTTAAACAATCTTCTTTTTTCTTGCCGTTAATTGTTGAAGAGAGTTAACTCTAATTTTTTTATATTAATGACAGTAATGCATTTAATAATTTTTATTTTAAATAATGCACCAAAGAATATAGACTAATAACATGCAAAAAGTAGACATATTCCCTTACCTCTCAACATTTTTCTGGTGCTCCAACTATGTGACAGGAGTCATTACAAATTCATCCAAGCTATTCATTAACTTTCTCACGGGAACGATGTTGGAACTCTTGAGTGAAATTGACATTTAAGCATTCAGGACATAACATTCTACAATTCATCATTTGATAAATGAAAACCTTGACTTTCTATTGTTATAGGTAATATATAATTAAACATAAGAGCAAACTATTTACAAATTCTGAAAGAGAGGATGTGACAGGTAGGTGTGGCAGGAGGGGTTTGATTTTCTATTTGATAACTCTGTAATCAAACCAGATTGAAGACTATAATAATTATGGTTTGTCTGAGCAATGATG
The DNA here is from genome assembly GCF_000517525.1 of Limulus polyphemus. Taxonomy (NCBI): domain Eukaryota; kingdom Metazoa; phylum Arthropoda; class Merostomata; order Xiphosura; family Limulidae; genus Limulus; species Limulus polyphemus. The sequence goes on from NW_013667648.1 coordinate 79,545, forward strand.
ATTTTTTAGAGTAATTTACGTTTAATTTTGTACTTTTTTGAGGGGTGGTGGATAAAATAGGAATGATGACATGCTAAAAGAAAATGTGTCACGTGGGTCAGGATTTTTTAAAATATTGCCTTGTAGAATGAAGAATTTAGAACTTGTATACTATCAAAATTATTAGCTAAGATTTTATGCTATTCTAATTGGTATAACATAAACAAAAAGTAGTTTAATAAAATTTTGAATGTAAGACATTAAAACCTTGTGTCATGTGCAGTAAAGGATACCCATGTCAGTAGAGTTAATTAGATGTTGTAAAATTTGTGCACATATTTACAAATCTCCACCCAAACTGATGTGTTTATTTACCCAAGTATTACTGAGGCTAGTCTCCTAACTACTACTACACTATAATACTTATGGTGTGAGAGCATCAATGGTTGTGGTGTTTAATGTATTTGACAGTGATATTTTGATAGTTTGGCCTTGATGTTATGATATGCAGATTGAAACCACTTCCGTGTCAGTGTGGCTGAAGATTGCATGGAAAACATATAGCCTAATATAGAAACTATTTAAAAATTTAGTGCCATAAATATATCCCATAACAAAGCTATCAGAAGTATGTTTCATACTTCTTTGTTTAACCCTATAGATATAGATTGTCAAAGTGCACATGTCACAACATTGTAACTGAATTTCATTAAAGTATTTTATTATCATTGTATGTCAATAAGCCTGGCATCAACATGTAGTTTGTAATACAAATTTTATTATTATATAAGTTTTAATTCTTAATTTCAAAGGGAAACACTTAAATAATTTCTCAGTCTTCATGTTTATATATATCACATAACACTTCTTTACTCTGAATTGCCATCTTAGGATTTCTTTTTGCCCATATATTATTTTCTAAGTGTTTGAGGACTTATATTCTTAAACATTAAATATTTCCAAGCTAAAATGAAAACTTATAGTTTCTGGTCGTCTTGCTTCAATAAGTTATATGCCATAAACAAAAACTTGCGTGTCATGCTCCTTCTAGCATATACTGCCTATAAAAACATTAATAATTCTCTCTTACATTTGCTCTTGGATTATATATATCCAATAGGAAAAAATATTTTAATTCACTACTTTCCTTGTGAGACGAGCTCATTCTCATGATCAGTTTTGAGTTACTCTGTATCAATTTCATAGTGTGCTATTGCTGAAAGTTGCCTCAACCAGCAAAGGAAATTATTTTAACACACAAATAGTTCAGTAAGGAAGCAAGTTAGATCGTAATACTTTTAGGACATTGTTTTTTGCTACATTTTAATATTCTATGTTCTAAATTGCATGTTCAATAGAAATAAAAATTAAAATACTAACAACACTTTATTAAAAATTGGGTAAACTTTTATCAAGACTTCAAGACCAGAAAAGCACAAGACCACATGTAAGTGTTTCTTTTTTTTGTGTATATTTTTTATTTATTGTTAGAAAATAACTAAAATGTAAAAATTACTAACTTACTAGGTTAGACAAGAAAAATTAATGAAAATATTGAATAAGAAAAATACTTTTTAGCACAAGCACATGTCACAAGTGCATCATGTTGTAATTTGACTAAGTGTGCTGATCACTTGATGTTGTGCTTACGCAAAGCTTCCCTGCTGTGATAATTTGTTTTGGTGCTAACCTAAGTGTCACTAAAGCAATAAATCCAAATGATGGAGAAATTTAAACTTCATTAGCTTTGGTTGTAAGAATATGTAATTGTTATGGAAAGAATAAACTGTGATTTAGATTTAATTTGCTTCATATATTTATTTTTATATTTTCGGTAGTTATAAGGTTGGTTAAATTATGTTTATTTAGGAAGTTCTAAAGGTTATTCAAATGAAATTTGAAAATTCTAAGGTAAACTAATGTGTTTTTAAGCTTAACTCTCTCAATACAGGGTTGGTTTCAGGGGCTGATCACATTTTTACCTGTATTTAGGTTTAACACTATAACTTTTAATACAGTGTGTATATCTTCACAAAATTTGACAGATTTCTAGTACACCTTACAAGTACCTTGCACAAAAAATCATTTTTTTAATGAAGTATTTTTACTAAAGTTTTATCTGTGAATATATCGAGTAATTGTTTTGAATAATCTGTGTACAAAGTGATTTTCATGTTAAAATTAAAAGTACTTTATCTGAGAAACCTCAGATTTGATTTATGTATTCTCTAAAACCTCCTCAATATATTTTATTTGTTAGTTTCTCTACCCTAACTCTATACAACATTGGTCAATTTGACCGACCTTGTAGCCACCAAAAAAAAATTGAAATAAATCTAAATTACCAATTTTTTCTTTCTAGAATGACTTCAAATTGTTACATGAAACTACATTCATTTATCCTAAATAGCTTTAAACTCGTAATAGTATACATCTGTTTATAATTAAATTTTATTGTTTTATTACCCTTTTAACTGTGTCTAACTACTATTATAAGGTGTAAATCACTTTGGGAACGTGGAGGTAACATTATGCTATCGAATTACGTTACCCACGAGCTGCTCACATGTGAGCCTTGTAAAACATTTTTATTATATTATTATTATTTATTTTACTTTAACTAACCTAAAGAGATCCCTATTTTTACATTTTAGTTACTTTTATAAGAATAAATATGAGAAACAAGAAATAAATTAATTACCTGGACCTTCTTTTTTTTGTTTTTTGCTGTCGACTGTCAATGATACTTAACACTACTTTTTATACTAATGGTAGTAATGCTCTAAATAAGTTTATTTAATCAAATAGTGTACCAAAGAGCATAGTCTAATAAGTGAAAAATGTAGACAATTTCCCCTAACTCACAATTTTTCTGGCTTTCTAACTATGCAACAAAATCCATTACAAATTCATCCAAACTACTCATTATCTTTCCCATGAGAATAAAGTTTGTGCTAAGGGTGAAATTGGCAATTCTCTATTCAGAAAACAATGTTATACAATACGCCATTTGATAGATGAAAACCTTGGCTTTCTATTAGTTATAGACAATATAGAACTAAACATAAGAGAGAGAACTTTTAACAAATCCTGAAAGAGAGGATGTGATAGTTGGGTGTGGCAAGAGGAGTCTGATTTTCTATTTGATAGCTCTGTAAAGAAACAAAATTGAAGGTCTATAAAATTATGGTTTGTCTGAGCAATGACATTTTTATAGTGAGTAATTTGCATTTAATTTTATGCTTATTGGATGGGTGATGGATAACATAGAGAAGATGCATAGAGAAAATGTGTCACACTAGGGGAAATTTAAATTTTTTTTTGATATTGCCATATAAAATTAAGAACTTAAAACTTATATACTATTAAAATATGATTTATTAGCTAAGATTTTATGCTATATAAATTTGTACAAGATAAACAAAAAGTAGATTAATAAAACTTGAATGTAAGTCACTAAAACCTTTTAACATGCACAGTAAAGGATGCCTGTCACGATAGAGTTAAGATGAAAATCACCTTGCACTCAAACTAGTCAGAATCTGGTTTAAACTCTTGACTCCATAAAAAAAACTTGCATACAAATCTTTATTGACAGTACTTGTTTAAAAAATCACTTTTTATTTACAAAAGACTTTTAATGTTTACTAGAAGTTTGTCAAATTTTGTGAAGATATACTTACCACACTAAAAGGTATAGTTTGGATAGTTTAATTGTTACCTGGTGATTGCATGGTTGTTCAAAATAACCAAGCCTGTATAGATAGGGTAATTCATAATGTTTATAATTAAAGCTTATATTGTTGTTGATGCTAAAAATTATCGCCTGGTAACAACATGTCAAAGTAAACTGACAAATCATGGGATTATGGTCACAAAATGGTTCATAACTTGTGCTTGAATTGGCAAGAAGGTAAATAGTTATACAATTCAAATATTTCTTTTGGCAAATAATTTGGTTATAAAAAGTTTAAAAATGTTAAATGTATATATATTCCTTTCCTTTCCTGAGATTGTCTGTTGATAAGTATGCATTAAAATTAGCATTTGACTATCTTCACCAGGGCTTTTATCAGATGGGAGGATTGGAACATCATTAGTTGAAATATTATATTTTTATTTAAAAAATAGTGTAATGATGGCAAATATTTTGCAACTAGTAACTATATGTAAACAAGTCATTGACATTATTGATTAGGGATATTGGTATTCATGCAAGGTGGATATGGGAAACATATTGATTTTGATAAGTTTTGGTGGTTTTTATATACAACCACGACAAGTACTTGTAATGCTGTATTCCAAGATTTCTGCTTGATAATAAAAATGTTAAGCTTAAGTACAGTGTTATGGTTATTGATTGTCATCTTTACACTGGAAATTCTAAGACACACCATGAAATAATTCTTGAAATTATTCTAGAAAAATTTTGGATTTATGCTTGAATTTTTTCTGCTGAAAGTGTGGGAACCCTGTGTGAGGTTTTAAACGTTTTATTATTCTTTGTGTACCTTTTTACATTGGATAGTGTTATTGGAAAGGATGATGCTATCCAGCTTGATACTGTTTTTACTTTTCCATAAATTATTTAAGGCCAATGGCCTTTATAATATAATATAATTTGATTTTTATCATTCCTGTACCATTACCACTTGTTTTTTTATCAGTTAATTATATTCTTTACTTTTGCTGTTATTACAAATTTACTTGCATTTGTTTTGCTTGGTGTAAGTAGCCTTAGCTGCCTTGTGTCATAATACTAACAAACTAATATTATTCTATTTTTTAACATCTGGCCTATCTCAGCATTGGTAACATACCAGTAGCTCTCGCTCCTCTCCTGCTCTTGCCTATCAGTTGGATAGAAATAAACCTCCTTTCTCTTCCATGACAGAATATAAATAATTTCTCCTCCAGTGTCCAAGTAGGCTAAAATTAAAGCATAAGCTTTTTCCCTCTCATCATGATTTCTGTTTATCAGGATGTTTTAGAGTAGTTAGATAATCACTTTATGTATTGCATGCTTTTCTTTCAAGTTTGTTAGATACAATAACAAAAGCAAGTGTATTTATAGTGCTAAGTTTGACCAAAGAATGTCTTTAGTAGGCTGATAAAATTCTGGCCTGAGTGATCATCTGGTCTCATACAGAAGTGCCATGAGATGAAATACCAAACTGTGCTGAAACACCTTAAATATAAATGAGAAGGTTCTAAGCATTATGATTTTAGTGTAAAAATGATATCTGAAAGTTAAAGAGTATTGTAATATGCAAGGTAAGCTCCTACGTACCAAATTTTTTATCACGTTCCACCTTAGGTATGGTATATTGCTAGATCAGTTTCTGCATTTTCTAGGAATATTTCCTTAAACAATGTAGGAATTTGCCATAGACTGGCATTTAATTAGCTAGTGAAAATTCGTTTTTGACTGAGTGGTCTATCTGTTGACACACATACACACTATTCCTAGATGTTTTTAAGTAGATTTTCACAGAACAGGCTAATTTTGTTAAATCAGTTTTTAAAATAATGTGGTTAAGGTTGCAGAGGCTGGTGGTTATTGGTGCATGTGTGTTTGTAGGTGGAGGTGAGTATGTGTATGTTTATGCATTTGTTGTAACAAGTAAACATGATAATTATTAGCTTCAGGGACCATTTTGTGTTTAAAGTTTAAAAAGTGCTATTGTTAGTAATTAATATACACCTGGAAAAAAGTTAAGCACCCCTGTGTTTTTTTCAAGTGATTCAGATTCGACGTTCTTGTGACTGATTATAAATTACCATTCAATCTAAACGTGTTTATCAAATGAAATTATGCATTATTGGGC
>NW_013667648.1:86384-101867 GCF_000517525.1 Limulus polyphemus
GTGGGGAAAAAAACGCGCCTGATTTAAATGTCACACCTGAACGCTCACATCCTTTTAATTATGTTTGAAATTATGAACATTGCTCAACATCATGAAAATTAAACCTTATTTTCAATAAGCAATCCTGAAAAATATTTGTGGGTGCTTAACTTTTTTCCAGGTGCATATAATGGTACTAAAGGTGTATGTAGTTGACTATTTAAGTCTATAATCATTGTTGTTTAAATTGACATTAGTTATAGTCTTTGTACTTTCCATTATAGTGATTATTTTTACAAGACTTCTGTACATTACACAAGTTTTTTTAGAGTATAGAAATTTACTGTGAAGTAATTTCAGTAAGCTTAGAAATGCTGTGTTAAGAATTCACTGTCTTTATGCAGTTGATTTATTGTAAAAAGAATTGAACTAAAACACTTCTCGGGTCATAGTTTTCAGCCATATATTTCATCTAATTGAAATATTACATTTATAGATATGTAACTCAATATCGATGGCTTGAGGAAAATTGTAATTAAACATTATATTTCTTTTTGTCTTTTCCTCTCAGATACAACTACAATTACTGTGTATTTCTAGACTTTTTATTATTCTGTATTCTGCTACTTGTTGCTTGTGTTTATAAGGTACATATTCGTTATTCCTTCACAGGAGGGCCCTTCAGACGAGTTCTGATTGGTTCTGGAAATGAAGTCCATCCTGAAGAGATTGATGTAACTTTTGATGATGTAAAAGGGGTAAGTATTAAAACTCAGTTGTTTCTTAAACAGAAATAAATTGTTTGTATTGTATAATCTGTATTCATGATGAGGTGTAAGGGATTGGTGTAGTACTTATGCTACCAATTTAGTATTTCATACTATTCAACACTTAAACTGTTTAAAAGAATGTGTCATTTATAATTTTGTTTCATAATTGTTCTTGTAAATTTATTAAAAAACAAAAACAAGTAAAAACTTATACTGTTCTTAAATTTGTAGCATGTTATGTAATTAGGGTTATAGCTATGATAGGTGGGACTGCCCATTACTCATTCTGCCTGCCTAGGACTCCCATGCAATGTCACTAATGCCACTCTGCACTAAATATCTCTGAGAAATAGCGGCAGCTACAGGCGCGTGCACATGTGGGCTAGACTAGTTTTTATCAGCCACCACTCAAATCATCCTAGCTACAACCCTGTCTATATTAGACTGGTCTCTGGGAAATCCATCCATTATATATTATAAAAACTTGATAACAATTTAACACTAATGCCATAACAGTTGTTGATACTGACATTATAATAAACATAAACTTTTATCAAGCTTGTAATATAATTAAACACAAATTATATTACAAGCTTGATAAAACTATTATTATAATGTCAGTATCAACAACTGTTATGGAATTAATGTTAAATTGTTATCAAGCTTGCTATATAATAACTATCGATAACTGTTGACAAGACCAAATTTCTACTAGTGGTGAATTGGATTTTTTTACCAGTTTGACCTTGCCACGGGCAGGTCATGACTCCTTAGAGAGTTACTTTCAAAATTTAATTAAGCTATTTTATTTTCATAGTATACAAATAAACTGAACATCAAACATAGCTAATAAATTTTAATGTTATATAAGTTTTAAGGTCTTAATTTTATGATGAAACATTTAAAGAAATCCTCATTCTCCCCTAGTATGAGAATTGACATTCTCTCTCTAGGTTTTCTCCGTTCTCTAATTTATTTACCACACCCTGGAAAGTACATAATTTAATTTAAATCACTCATAATAATGATATATATATATATTACTCAGGGGAAACATAATTTGTATAGCCTTAAATCTTATATGTTGTCTACAAAACCATAAACTAGAAAATCACACCCACTTGCCAGGCCCACCTATCACATCCTCTTTTTCACAAATTGCCAGTAGTTCTCTTTAATGTTTAATACTATATTTTTTTATAACCAATAGAAAACCAAAGTTTTAATCTATCAAATGACATATTATACAATCCTGTTTCAGGCCAGGAAATTCATCATTTTTAGAGCAAGGCCATTAGGCCTTGGATTTTCTCTCATTTTCAAGGGCACTAGAGCCAAAAAAAATTCACTGGAGGATGCTAAGGCCACAGTGCACATTAATGTTAACAGAACAAAAATGATTGTATAGAGTTGTTTAAACATTTGTTTAACAACAAGTAAAAGCTTGGAATGGTCTGTTGTGTCATTGGGGGTGTGTCTGTGAGCCAGATTAGTTTCAGAGAATTCCACTCCTCATCATTGACCCTGAACACTACCACCAATGAAATATCAGACCAAACCAAGCCTTTCTCAATTAGTTTAGTGAATATGGCATTAATTGTTTTCACTCGGGGCTTAGGAAGCTGGCCTATTCTTCCAGATTATGTTTATCGTGTAGATAATTATTTACATTAACAAATGAGACTTACGAAGTAACAGTACACCAGCTTTAAGATTAAAAAAAGAGGTATCATGCTGATCTAAAATGGTCTGTTACCTTAATAAGATTCCTAATTTGTGCCCCTTCCTGACTCCAAATGACATTTGAGCTTACAATGTATACAACTGCTATGCACCTCTCTCCATTTATTACTTTGTCTAACTTTGAGAACGATCAGACAAAATCGCTAGGAGGAGAAGTTTAAAGGCCTAATTTCTACCAACAAAATTCTACCCGAACATGTCTGGCTACTTGACCAAATTGACAAAAATCAGTTACATGGTCTTTTTATTTTTAGTTTTACAACAATTTTCAATGGAGCTAGGGGTTGGAAGAGGGTAAACAAATAAAAATAAAATTGCACCATCAGTTACTAGAGTGCGTGTAATTGCTAGTTGTATTGCACAATTAGGGTGTCCATGGATTTTAGTGATTTTCTGAGGGCACTGCGGCTGTTTTAAGAAAATACAGCTGCTATTGCCGCCGTGAATTTCCTGCCCTGGTATTTTATGTAGAGAGAATTGTCTATTTTTCTTTCAGTTCAAACTTTAGTTCCATGCATAGTTAGAAAGTCAGAAAAGTAATCGTGTGTTTTTAGGTGCAATATTTTATCAAATAAAAATTATTTAGTGCTGTAGTAATATTAGAATAAAAAGTAAGGTTAAGTTTCATCAACAGTTCACAGAAAAAAAGATGACCCAGGTAAGTATTATATTTCTTGTTTTTCATGTGTATTCTTTGTTTATTATTATAAAAGTAACTAAAATATAAAAATTAGAAACTTTTAGGTTAGTTAAGGTTAAATATAGATAAAGAAATAATAATAATAATAAAAAATTTTTAGGAGGTATGATCAATAGTAGCCCATGCATTATGTAATTTGATAGGGTAACGTGAGCTACACATTTGCTGAGTGTTTTACAACTTGTATGGCAGGATTATTAGTTAAAAGAGAAATAAAACGATAAAATTAAAGTATAAACAGATGTATACCATTACGAGCTTTAAGCTATTCAGGAGAAACAAATGTAGTTTTCTCTACAATTAGAAGTCATTCTAGAAGGAAAAAAAGGTAATTTAGATTTAAGTAATTTAAAATGACACTTGTGTAAAACATCTATTTACAATTAAAAGGAATAAAACATTAAATTCATTACACAATAAATAGTTATAAAAACAGGGACTTGCCCTAAAAAGACTCTGCATATGTTTCGGTTTCCCATGACACAATTTCAGTAGTATCGGTAAAGACATGCCATCTAGGCTTAAACTACCCAAAGTTATATAAATTGTCCAAACGTGTAGAAATTCATAATTCAGGATCAAGGAACACAAAAATGAGGTTGAAATGAATCAGTATTAGGAGAACATGTGGCAGACTGGAGTAAAACCTGGAGTTTATAAAAAAGATAGAATTTAAAATTGAATTAAATATCAGAAAACTATTGAAATAATAAAACAAAGATATCTATTAAACAAGGGAACTGGTCCAGGTCTAGAAATAATAAAGTACTGGACAGATGATTTGTAACTTTGGGTAGTTTAAGCCTATATGGCATTATAGGAATGTAAATGATTATGTGGGTATACAAGTCCCAACCCTTCTTTTGCAATTACCCCTGAAGATAGTGTCATAGGGAAGTCCTTGTTTTTAATAACTATTTATTGTGTAATGATTTTAATGTTCTGTTGCTTTTAATTGTAAATAATTTAGATTTAGTTCAACTTTTTTTGGTGGTTACAAGGTCAGTCAATTTGACCAACCTTGTATAGAGATAGGATAGAGAGAATAAGAGGTAAAATATAAATTTTTGAAGAAAAAAATGTTTGAAATTTACTTAGAAGGTTTTGGAGAGTATGCAAAGGAAATTTGACAATTCTCAGCTGAAGGAAAGTATTTTTGATCTTAAACATGAAAATCACTTTGCACTCAAAGCAGTCAACATTTTCACTTTATATATTCAAGTTTTTAGTGAAAATACTTAATCAAAAATTATGATTTTTTTTGTCTACAAAAGACTTGTAATGCATACTGAAAGCTTGCAAAATTTCATGAAGATACTCAAAACATATTAGAAATTATAATATGGAAACTCTAAATGTCAATTTGGGGCTATAAACTTGGGCAACTTGAATGAGTCCATAGTGATTGAGTTAAGGAAATATAGGTTCACTGTAGTAAGTAAAAGACAACTCGGGTATCACATGTTATATTTATGGTGTTTGAACTCATCATAGATAACTTATTTTCATTTTAATATTTGGAGAATCTGTATCATTAGTGCTACTAATTTAATCTTGTATACCAGGGATTCTCAAACTGTGGTTTAAGTAACACTGGAGGTACATGAAATTAATGTTGATGATACATGAAAGTATAAAATTTGTGATATGTACAGTTTGAATTTCCCATGACATACTCACAGTACTCTCACCACCTATATAAACCTTCCCTCTGCCTGCATTGACTCACCTGTGTTTCTTCATTCACCTACTTCAGAGTTTTCAGAATGTCCATTTAACAGTCTTGGTTGAAAGTTAGAGAACAGCAAATGATTATCTGACTCTTCTTTATATTTTTAATGCCTTTTACAACTTTACGATTGTGAAAAGCTGCAGCCGGAGCTTTGGTGTCATTGAAAAATAAATATAGATTAAAGCTGAATATTGAACCCAACCTTCATTGAAATTGACAAAAATCACACCAGATAATCTTAAGTTGTGCCCCCCCAAAAAAATTACATTCTTTTCATGAATGGGTAGTGTTTTGCTACTAATTTATTGTTATTTTTGAAATTGGCCCGGTGGTACCTAAAAAAAGTTAACAAAAAATGCTATGCAATCTTGAAATGTTTCAGAACCACTGTTCCTTCCCATTCAGCAGACTAGAAGTTTTGTTTTCTCATCACAGAAATTGGCCGTAAGTCTTGCTGTGTCTAGTTGCATTCGGTGCAGATATTTTCTTGCCCTCGGGTATGGTTGCTCTATGAATATTAATCATACAAAAACAATTGTAAAATGAGAGCATAATTTGGAGAGATGTTTTATCGTTATTGAAAAGCTTACTTTTAATTATTAATATATCTAAATATGCATCAGTTGGTTTTGTACACAGATGATACATGAAGTAGGAAAATATATTTCCCAGCTGGCTCTCTTAAAGTTGATGTAATTAACTTAGACACATTAAGAACTGGACAAATGTACCTGTGATGTTTAGATAATAATAGGTTTAAGAATGGAAAGAATCATTACACAGGCTGTTATACTATAAATAGACATATTAAGTATTACAGTTTAATTATAAAAAAGCATCTATAAAACAAAAACTAAGAGTTTAATTTATGACCAGTATAACATATGCAGTCAAACAATTGTATGTTAATTAACTTACTTCAAGTGGGTAAAATGTACATCATGAGCTATTACAGAGTTACGTTCAAAATTTAATTAAGCAACTTTATTATTAATGTATGTTAATAATCTTAGCATGGCAATGTAGCTTATAATTAAAGTTTTTATATCATCTTTCTTTTTTATTACTTACTTTCAAAAAAGAAACATTAAAAGCATTATCAGTATTCTTTTTTCTGTATAATGTGGCTTCTGAGCTCTGACATATCTCCTTCGAAAGTTTTTAATGTCAAATATCGGTTGCTGCAGTTAAACCCATCGGAGAGGCTCATTCCCTCTCACTGTTACTTTCAACATTGATTGCTTATCAAATTCATATGGCTGATGGACATGTTTATAACTAGTAAGAAGAGCAGAATTGCCTCTACTGTAAACTAGCTACCAACTTTTATTGTGGTGCTTACATTATTCACATGACTGAAGTCTTTAGCTGCATGCTCATTATATTTCTACTCCGAACAGATAACAGAAGGTTTTTAACCTACTTATAGCTTATTTAGAAAGCCGGATAAGTATTAGTAGTTTGGGGACGTTTTATTCTAATGGCTGATTTATTCTTTATGTTCTAAAATGTATATTTCAAAGTAACATGCATTCCTTTTGGGCAATCATAAAACTTTCAAGACTCAACAGAGCTTATGGAAGAACATCTACTGGAGTGTAAACTGCGTGTAGCATCAGTAAGAAGTACAAGTCCTTGTTCTTTAAGTATATTGTTATATCTTACTATAATGGATGTAGTGTGTATGTACGTATCTATGTATGTAACCAAAACTACGTGAAATGTGTCACAATCTATAAAATAAAATAAAATAAAAAATTTCACGTTTTGGTTATTCAAGATTCAAGCAATTTCTTTCTAACAGAATACAATTTTAAATAAAAGTACTCTCCCACCCAACAAGAGCACGAATTTCACTAGGATTGTACTTGAGGGTTTAATTATATCTTTATTGATGTAATTTTTAAATGTACTACTGATAAACTGAAGTTCTTAAAAAAGTATTATTTTTTCAATAAAAGATAGCACTTTTAATGTATAGAAAACAATATAGTTTATATCAGTAATATGTATGACAATTCTGAACTCTGTACATTCAATTATTTTTATGGAACAAGTTGCACGTGAATAAAAATAAATTATTTTAATGCAGTAAGTTGCACATGACTAAAGAGAACAATCTGAACACTTTTCTTGTGTAGTACTTTCCAGAAAAAAATATTTTTTTAGAAAATGTTCACTATTTCTTGTAATTTTTTAGAATTAAGTAAGAATATTATGATTAATAATTACTAGCACAAACAGCCACCTGTAGGGTGACATTTCTGCTAGTATTTTTAACACAAGTAACTAAAATGTAAAATTTATGAACTTCTGAGCTTATCTTAACAAAATTTCTAAAATAATACTTGCCTGACCCAATGTAATAAGACACCTCACAATCATGCAATATTTACTTTAGCTCTACAGGAAACAGCTAATGGGCTTCTGTTGTGGTTTATTGCTTTTCATGTGGCAGTTAGTACTTAATTTGATACAACTACCAAGGACAACAATAAAACCATAAAAGTGAAAATGCTAGATGTTGGTACTGTAACTTTATTTATGATCAATATTGCCAAGGAAAAAACAACATTGTTCAATGTATTTCATATTTTTCAACTTTTCATTGTGCATTGATGATTTTGTTACAATTAGTGTTATGGTAGAGAAAATAAGAGAATGAAATATAAAGTTTTAACAAAAAGAGACTTTGGATATTCATTTAGGAGGTTATACAAATTAGGTATGAAACTTTAAGATGAAAATAAGTACTTTTGTTCTTAGTATAAAAAATCACCTTTTACTCTCCTGATTCAGTAAAGGCTTTGGAATTTCGCAGACAAATCTTTAGTAAAATACTTTATCAAAATATCTTATTTTTTGTGTATAAAATAAGCTTTCCAAATTTCATAAAAATACACTTAGTAAATTCAGAATTATAGTATGTTTAGCTTCAGAAAAATGAACTTAGTTCAGTTGACTTAATGAGGTGTTATTCCATATTTTGTAGATTTACACACAAAAGTACTATTAGCATATGGTGTGAGCAATATCTTCAAGTCTTAATTTTGTTTTAATACAATAAAAGCATATGTTTACAATATTCCACTAACAGCATAATATCCTGGCATGGCCTGGTGGTTAGGATACTCAACTCGCAATCTGACTGTCACAGGTTTGAATCCCCATCACCAAACATTTTTGCCATTGGTGCATTATAATATTATGGTCAATCCCATTATTTGTTGGTAAAAGAGTTGGCAGTGGGTGGTGTTAACTAGCTGCCTTTCCTTTATTGCTGCTAAATTAGGGATGGCTAGTGCAGATAGCCCTCATGTAGCTTTGTGCAAAATTCAAAACAAACAGCATAATCTACCAAAAATGATGGTATCAATTTAATATACACAATTATCAACAAGTTTTTGCCTAAAATAAGAAAATTATACATAAAAATGAAAAACATAACCTATAAATTAATGAAACCTATTCTATAAAAAAAATTGGCCCAAAGTATGCAATAACATAAATAAATAAAAAGCAGGAAAACTAAAACCTATAATAAGTAACATGCGCTGAGTTGTCGTTTGGGTACCTTTACTATTAATGATGTTTTTTGATATAGTGTGAATAATTTATTCTGGGTGTTTTTCTACCTTTGGATATTTAGGCTAGTAATGAATCTATATATTAAGCTAACAGTACAGAATAATCATCATAAATGTTAAAGTAGTAATAACCATATCCAATAATGTACTTTACAGAGGTTAAGTACATTATATGAAAATGATTTTAGAGCCCTTCCATGTCATTAGAATCCATGTTTGGTCATACTCTATCTGTTCACCTTGCCTCTTGTCAATTACCCTGCAGTGTAGGTTTTGTTGCAAAGATTGTATTATCCAAGATGCACCACTCTTCCCTACACACTTTCCATAATCAATCTAGTGTACAAGTATGATGATTTTCCAGTGTCAGTTTCAACAATTCAGTTGCACAGAATTTTATAGGTTCTGCCTCCAGTGACTTCACTGGTATCACGTCGTACAGAAGAACATGAATACCAACTGCTTGAGGTATGCAACTGTTGAATGGGAGGTAAGAGTGGAAGCCTTATTTTGGTGAACTCGTATCATATTGGGTTGTTTTCCAAGGGATCCTTCTTGATTAGTTGCATACTGTTGCTTGGTGCACATTGATGTCTTTTGCCACTGACCTTTGTGTTCATGGATTTTCACCTGTTACAAGATGCCACACTTTGCTTACCATGACTTGTTGCAGGTCTCTCTATGTATGGTCTTGGTTCCCAAATGTAGTTATAATACATGTTTTACCATTGCAACTTTAATTTATTATTGTTGTGAAGTGTCTTGCTGATTTGCATATTAAAAATCATTGTAATATAATGTACTCAACTCCCTGTAAGCTTACATATTAATTTTCATGTGGTTTCAAATCTGTATTGTTTTGACTCAACTAATTTTATAACTATTAAATAATAATAGTTTTAAGTAAAGGTAACTAATTTTCCTGTTTCAATCAGGTCAATATTTTATGCAACCATCAAGTGTTTCATTGCCTAAGGCAGTGCAATGTAGTTAATTCATGATTTCTGACATTCTAGATACATTCATTTTGTAAACAAGGCTTATGAATTTATACAATTATAATAAACCACATACTGCTAAGATAAAAGTGAGCACTGTGTTCTCACTGTAAATTTTTCGGAACGAAACATAATTATTTGTGCATTTTTTGTAATGCGATTTCAGATAAGAGGGATAGAACAACATTGTTGCCAGAATAAATATATATAAAAATTAGGACTATTAAGACAAAGATATTGCTCATTTTATCATTAGAAAATTTTATGAAGCTTTACTTCCAACAGAGTGTGAAGTTTTATAAATTTTGTCAGAGTATGACTCCCATTTCAAAGCTTGTCTGTAACTCTTCTGTGGTGAACATTGTGTTATTCACATCTGGGATTTCAAATTACTTTGAAACTTGTTTAATAAATTATTACATAGAATTACTGGTCCAGTGTATTGTGTAGTAAGCATAATAATAGGGAGATTTGGTGAATTCTACATTGTGAAAAGAACAATATTTACACACCATTGGATTCCACGGGCAAAAATTAAAAGATTTACAGTGCAATTTCAATGATTTAGTTAATAATTAATGAAAAGCAATTAATAATCATACCTGTAAATTGATCTTTTGCACCATTTAACCATTTCATTGGAACAATGCTAATGAAATATCTATGATTGATATCAAATTATCATCGCTTTACCGGGTAACCTGAGACATTGCAAGAAACCCATGACAAGGTGAGATTTAATGTCATCCTAATACGGTACTTCATTTGAAAACCCATATGCATGAATTTGTATTATACTAATAAATGAAATGAAAATTGTCAACAACCAAATGTTAAAAATGAAGTATAAACTTACATATATACCTATGTAAGTAAGGAAGAAATGTTGTATTCGCATTGGTTTTAAACTAAAGTAACTTAAACTATGATATGATGTTTAGCAGTATTTAGCCAGGCTAACATATTATCTGTTTACCCCCAATGATATGACATAAAGCAGACTGTTGCCAAGTTATTGTATCTTCTGTTTACAATTCAAATTCATCATTTTTTGACATGCTGTTGGTTGGATTTGGGCAGACATATATATTTATATCAGTTTATGCATTATGTAGTACGAACCACACATTTTATTGTATGGCTATGTTTCTACAAATTCAATGGCTAAAAGGTGTTTATTAATGTTTTTCAAGTTTTGTTTGTGTGTTTTCAAACAGAAAATGCTTCTGGACCCAATAAAACCACCCAAACAAATTTAGAGCATGAAAAGAGCCATCATTTGATATATCACTGGCCCTTATTGGTCAAGCACCAACTCACCAGCACCCTGTTTTTGGTTCTGACATATGCTCGGTTGTCATTGTATGGCAGTGGAAAGGTTTAATAATCATCACAATTTTATTACAGTCAATTTACAACTAGTGGGAGTATGGTTGCCTTGAAATAAATATTGGAAACTCAGCATATAATAATACTGAAGATGTTTCTCATTTGTTGTTTGGTGTACAATAATTTAGTATTTTGTTTATAGGAGACTTGTACATTCATAACTGCAACTTTGCATTCTCACACTTCTGTGGCCAGGAACTATAATTGTGTGGGACCCCCTAATAACAGGACCACCCAGCAACTGATTTAAATGTCCCAATTGTATATATATATATATGTATGTGTGTGTATGTGTGCTGTGTGTCTTATCAAGTGTTTTTTTACTTTTCTAAATATACCATGGCAGTGTGTTTGAACTTATGCCATAACATTTATTTTTTAATTATTTTCTTTTGCTAGTGTTTGAATTTGCATAAACATGTGTGTAGTGTTTTTAATCAAAAATGTGGTTTGAACTATATAATGTTTTTAGCTACTATTTAAAACAAATCCTTCTCTTTATATTAAAGTACCTGTCTGGATAAGTCTTAACCCCAAAAATTAAGTTTATAAATTTAGGAATGCGCAGGAGGAATTTTTATTATAATTCTAAATTTACTATGTATATCTATACAAAATGCAGGTCTCCTGCTGGGACAGTGGTAAGTCTTTGGATTTAAACTGCTAAAATAAGGGGTGTGGTTCCCCTCAGTGGATGCAGCAGGTAGCTCGATGTAGCTTTGTTATAAGAAAAACACACACAAAATGCAGTAAGCTTTTAATAAAATGTACAAGTCTGTTGTACACAAAAATCAGATGTGTTAGAAAAGTATTTGTACTCAATTTGTGAATTGATGACATAAGTTAGACTCTGAATTGGAGTGCAAGATGATGTTCATGTGAAGAATAAAAATACTGTTGTCTAGCATACAATTTGCATAATCTCCAAACCGCTGAAATACATGTATGCAGTTTTATTTTTATTTTTGGAATTCATGTATATTATATTTGATATTTACCCTCTTCTACCATGAACTCATACCAAATCAGCAATGAGGAAAGGTACTCTATAAAAGATTGTGGCATGCTTGCTTTGACCATCTATCCTTGCACATATGGTTAAAGTTGTTTCTCTGTACTGACTAACTTTTATTTCAAATTCTTCAGTTAGTTAGTGGTGATAACTTTCACAGTCAAGAGAACAATTACTGTAGATTGATGAACTGTTAATGAATATTTCAGGTAGATGAGGCTAAACAAGAACTACAAGAAATAGTTGAGTTTCTGAAAAACCCTGAAAAGTTTTCTGTTCTTGGAGGAAAACTTCCAAAAGGTTAGATTTATTTGAATAGCAAAATAATTCTATTTTTGTATGTTTTAGCATTTTTTTTTACTTTACTAACTGTTGATGTGATAATATTAAGTTAAAATTATTTTGAAACTGTTTTTAAACATGATTTGAGCTCAGTGATACGCCAAAATATTATCCAAACTCTACTTACTCATTATTTTTTGATATATAGAAACTAACAGGCTTCTGTTTTATCTATGATATTAAGATGCAGTTGGCAAGGTTTTTGGTATACTTTACTTGTTTTACAATAAAGATTTCATTATTATTTTAGATATATATATATATATATATATATGTGTGTGTGTATTCCTTTTAACAAATTCAAAAACTATATCCACTCAGGCTTACACACACAAAAATTAAGAGCTTACAATGCAAAGTAAAATCAGTATTTGTTTATTATTATGACTATACCTTTTTATACTTTAATATATTTGATTCTGTCCAAACATCAGATTGATATTTATTTAGTAATTAGCAACTAACACAATGTAATAATGGCCATCAGCTAAATACCATTTTTCAAAGAATGTGTTTACCACACACACTTGTTTTGCCTAAACTCATATTGCAGTTCCTGTTAACTAATAAGTTGTTATGTGATTTTGGGTGTCTAAGCAAAACATTAGTAAAGAATTTTTTCTAGAATAAAAACAGGGACACTATAGGGGGGTGGGGTGCCCTTATTCCATATTTCTGTACAAATACAATTTTCTGGGAATTCTGTCAGCAAAGTTTTCATCAGTCTTTTTGGTGAAATCTTAGGAGAAAAATATATTTTTGTTGCAAAACTTTTAGGCAAATAATGAAAATGCCCAAACAGATTTAGCTAATGTTTAGCGAAAGATGCTAAAATTCTTAATTTGATCATTTAAGCCCCCCCCCCCCCTTAATCTTAACTAGTTTGGATTCAACCGGTATTTTGGTAAGACAAGAATTTTTACAACCAGCTGGCAATCATATAGGATGAGGATGTTCAAAAGGATTTGAACTTCTTCAAGATTAAAGAATACTATTTTTGCTATTCTCATCCTTTTCCTTATGTTTTCCACACTTTGATATTTGACCCCCTAACTAAGTAAAGTTATCTATTTGTTCTCACTGTTTATATTTTGTTGCATGTTTTGGAAGCTTTGTCAGATTATGAAATTACCATTGTCTTACTTTTGATGACATTTATTCTGAGACCATAATCCTTTCATTTATCAACAAGCCTGTCAAGTAACTATTGTATCTTTTCTTCAGCATATCTTTTGTTAGAGATTCTGTTTATGTTACTCTTGAGCTCTTCTGCACAGGTCTGGCACTAGGGTATTTTGCACCCTAGGCAAGTTATTTTATGCCCTCCACTTCCTCACCTATTTTGCCCCACGTTCCTATTGCTCTCTCAAAAAAGATGTTAAATAGTAATATTTCTTTCAGCTAAATATTTATTCATAAAAAACATAAAAGTTGCAGCCATAACTGCATACATCCTAATGCAAGACATACAGTACATACATTTAGACTGTAAATGTACATTCATCATGTAAAACAGTGATACATTTCTTAAAACAACTTTTTGTGTACTATAATAATAAGTTGATTTGATACCTTCTCACTTTTTATTGTTATTCATTTGTTTTGAGAGTATAGTACACGAGTTACTGACCACCGTAGATAGCAGAAGTAAGGTCCATCATAAAACCACAAAATATTGTCTGCTATGTTGTATACAAGTGACCTTCATATTTGTAAAATACTTGGCACAGAGAGATGATATCTGCATATGCTGTTGAAGTTACTTATAACTTTAAAAAAAAAGTACAAAAATGACCACAGAAGTACATGTATCGTGATCTTCTTTAATGAATTTTGTGTACATATAAACTTAATTTTTTTGTTCATAGAACTTAGTTTGAATTTGAGACATTGATAAGAAAGTTTTGGAACAGACCAAGGCGTATCAGCAAGCTATTTCAAGGTGATTGTTAATCACACAGTTAAAGCTGATTTATGCATACCAGAAATCTATGGAAAAAAAAAAATCAGTATAAATGAAAATATTAAAAATCAACTTAAACATTTGGCAGGTGATATATATATTATCAGCTTGAACTCGTGTAACAGTAATTTAGTTGGAGAAGTAATCCACATCATTACAATACCCTTGCAAAAGAAAAATTGTAGTACCTATACATACATGTGACAACATAGTTATTCAGAGAATACTTTATTTTTTACATTAAAAGAGACCAAAAACTAAATTAACTCTCTGCACTGCATATGCTACCAGAAAGTCCTTTATGGTAGTTTTTGATGTCGGTGAAAAGGTTGGCTTCAGTGACACCAAGAACTAGAAACCTAATATGATAGAAGGAAGAATCAGTGACTGGATTATTTTAAGTGTTGCTTCAGCATCTGTGAGGAGTTTGGAAATTGAAGTACTGTCAGTTATTTATATGTGCTCATAAACTTAGAAGTAAGATGATTCCAAAAATCTTTTATTTCAATTCTGGCTCCAATAAAGATCACTGTTTTATAGGGATTGCCATCATTAATGTTGTACATGGTATAAAACTGAAAGTTTCAAGCAGTCTTGGAATGGGGTAGTTTGAAAGATGAAAGTAATAGAAGGGAGACAGGAATTGTCAGAGAGCTGATTCTATGTGTGTGTCTTTGAGTGTTTTATCAGTATTAAGCAATAAATTTCCATTATTTTATTTTATTGTTATATGGGGTTCTTGTCTTATACAAGGGTGGGGTCATGTGAAAAACATGGTAATATAGTAGGAATACTGGACCAGGACAGACATGATAAATAAAGCAACTTTATTACAGTTTTTATTAGTTGAAAAGTAAAATAAGAATCTTGCTTAAAAATAGATCATTTTCACTTTAATTCCCCTGGAGAATTCAGGAATCAGAGTGCTCTCTAATCCCCCCCCCCCCATTGGTACAGCAATAGAAACCAGGTTTCGATACCCGTGGTGGGCAGAGCACAGATGGCCCATTGTGTAGCTTTGTGCATAACTTTAAACAAACAAACTCTTTAATTCAAACTAAAATAAATACTAGGCAGATGTTCCCATAAACGGAATAATACAGAAACTAAGCATATGTTCATTATTAATTCTCTGGATACAGCTAGATCAAAGTAGGCAGATTTTGTTGAATAAGACCGATGTCTGTAGGTTTACTTTCTTCTTAGAAATCTTCTCAAGAAGTCGATAAGCTGTTTTAACGTTGTTAATCGACTTCTTGAGAAGATTT
>NW_013667648.1:101971-127388 GCF_000517525.1 Limulus polyphemus
ATTATTAGTATAGTATATATAGTAGTAGTATATATATATATATATATATACATACACACACACACACACACACACACACGTACAATTAAAAGGTGTATAATATTAAAATAGCTGCATAGGGAACAGCCCTAAAGAGACTAAATTTTTTGGTGTTCTTACGCCACCATAAAGCTTTAAAAGTTGAAAAATGTAAGATAAAGTAAGTAATACTGCTCTATCTTTTTTAGTATTGACCATGAAAATCCAAAGTACTTCCTAAAGTATCTGCTTTTAACATGTATTTCTTATGTTTATTTTACTGTTAGCAGCTGAAGTAGAAACCTGCTGAACATAAAGCAATGAATTGCCATTCCTGCCATTAGACTGTCTATGTGACACTGTAATATGACACTTTCAGTAGTAAATAATCTTGTGTGACACATTACCAGAATTTCCCTACAGAGTTTATCATAATCCCAGCTCTGAGAATGCAGTGGAAGAGGATTTATCATTTGTTTACAGTACAGTAGTTGCAATGAGAATTGCCTAAATTAATAAAAGAGTCAGAAGATGTTTATGATATGGCTCTGTACAAAGTCTGGGTCCAATTCAATAAACTTCGTAGGTATTTGGATGCTAGTTATCCTGTCAGGGTGGTCGGAGTTTAGTGAAATAGGTGTACAAAATGTGTACGTGCTTATTACATATTATTACTAGTTACTCATAAATGCATAATGTTTAGTTACTTCTCTTAAAACAGAACAGTAAGTAAAAAAATAATAAAAAATTACTTCTAGTATTAAAGATGTTTCAAAATTGATTTGTATTTGTACGTTGTGCTTGCTAAGCCTTGCTATAAGCTATGTTTATTCTCTCCAATGGAGGAAGACAAATTAATTTTTGTAGATTTCAAAGATGCATTTTTGGAAACCAAAAATTATCAAATTACTTACTGCTACATATAAAAATGCTGTAATTTATCTGGCTTTCTAAATAAGCTGTATGTGGGTTAAGGAAAATTCATTCTGTATGGAGCAATGATGAATGGACTTCAATATATCCAGTAAAATTAGAAGTTTCCCCTTCAAGCCAATTACAGACAACTATCAGATTTACTTGGTTTAAGTTGTGCTCTTTCTATTGGTTATAAACATGTATTTAAGAGAAGTAGGTGTGAATAATATTCATATTGACAAATGGATACTGTGGTACCAATGAGACTAAGAATGCTATTACAGGATTGTTATTCTCTCAACATTATAGCATTCTTAGTCTCATTGCTAACTTAGAACCCTAAGTGTGAGTAGACAAGAAGTTTAAAAAAATGAAGAGTGGGTTGGGCTACCCTGGTAGATTTGCAAAATATATTAACATCTCAGCAAATCAGAAAGATGGGAGGTTCTTATTTTATATTCTAGCTTGTAAATGTCTGAAATTTGAGTTTTTAATTAATTAACCGCTATAGACATTGTTTAGTAGGTGTAATAAAATATAAATTGAGCCAGAAGACATGCCATATGACACACAAAAAAGCATTTTAATGATGAAGATAAAGATGGTTGATAAAACACAAAACATTTTATTTACTAGGTTCAAATATTTCGGAATATTGTTATTCCACCTGCAGTGAAATCTGAAAATTGTGTTACAAAGATGATCCGTCTTTATCTTCATTGTTATACTTCGGTGAATCCATATTTAGCATTCTTTTTTAATATTTTCTTTTGAATTTAGAAATTTAAACATGTATATGATATTAAAATTATAAACTATGTTGTGATGCCACTTTTATTGACATACAATGATAATAAAGTTGTTTAATTAACTTATGAAAATAACTCTAAAATGTTGTGATGTGCCCTTTGACCTGTCC
This sequence comes from Limulus polyphemus, assembly GCF_000517525.1. Lineage (NCBI taxonomy): Eukaryota > Metazoa > Arthropoda > Merostomata > Xiphosura > Limulidae > Limulus > Limulus polyphemus. The sequence continues at coordinate 103,824 of NW_013667648.1, forward strand.
ATAGTGAGAGGGTTAAATTATAATAGCTTTAGGGCTTAGTATTTTTGTGTGTTAATATTCTGTTTTCTTAATTGCATATTTGAAATAAATAACTTATTTTATATATTACTACCATTGCTTCAAAAACATTAGGGTTAAGTTTCATTGATGGGCTGAGAGAAAAAAGAGGCTAAACAGAAGTACGAAATTTCTTGTTTTTTATGTATATTTATTGTTATAAAATTAACTAAGTTGTAAATATTAGAAACTTATCAAGTTAGATAAGGAAACATAAATGAAAAACAAAATATACAAAATTCTCAGCAAGGTTTTCAATAAAGCTGCTTGTACATTATGTAATTCAACACTTTGTTTACTTTAACTTGAACTATGTGCTCACCAGATGATTTTGTAGCTCTCTATGTGCGTTTAGTAGTTAGACATGGTTGAAGGAGCAATAAAATTGTATGAAAACAGATGTAAACTGTTATGAGCCGAGGTTGTTTGGGATAAGTAATTTTAATATTCTGTTATAATCTGCAGTCATTCTAGAAAGGGAATAGTGTTATGATAGAGAAAATATAAACTTTTACTGAAAAAAAAACTTGATATCCATTTAGGAATTTCTAGAGGTAATGCAAATGAAATTTGAAAACTAATATGGAAAATATATTTTTAATCATTACATGAAAATCACCTTGCAGTTAGACTAGTGAGAGTCCGAGTCACATTTTGATTTCATAAATTCACAGACAAAACTTGTATAGAGAGGGTTAGTACATAGTTTGCATGCGACTTGATGAACTAAATTGGACTTGTAACAGTCATACTCGCCACATTTGTTATATATAATAAATGAAATATATAAACATACATGTCACAAATTTAATCATACTAAAAATATGGTACCTGGGCCAATGTAGAAAACTAAAGATTGAACAGTGTTTGGCATGACTTAGATAATGAACAGATCTTTAAGCTTTTTTAGCCACCTTCTTTAGGTGAGTCTTATCCATAACCATCATTTTTAGATCTGAGACATTGCTTCCATCTATAAACTTGGTAGTGATGTTTTCATAGTTTTTAAGTTCCTCTATATGTTTGATTTCTGCAGGCTGATATGCAGAATAGTTGAAAGGGGGATTCTAATTTGTGAGATCAGAAGCCAGCACGTATTGTGTGAAACACAATCAGCATGCAAAGCATGTTAATGCCATGGGAATCTGGGGACTTGGGACTGTTTAAGCCCGAAAAATGCTAATACTTCATCAGAAGAATATAGACTATGTAAAAAACATTTAATACCATAAACAGCTGCACTACAACTATATAAGAATATTTTTTAAACTTAACAAAAATAGGGGTTCGGCTGAATCCCTTCAAACCCCCCTGCATACGTGTATGACTTGCCTAGTATTTTCACATCATATTTTATCTGGTCAAATATTTATAGCATGAGTCAGCTATTATGTCTCAGTTAATCTAGTTGTATGAATTTGTACCATACCTAAGTACACATGAATGTACACAATATATACACATGAGTTTTGGTTTGAAGAATATTCAATTACAGTAGAAGGACAGTCATGATGACGTATTTTTACTGCTGGTCTCTAGCATAGTCTGATTGTTTGACTTATCATATCACCATCTATGGACATACACACTTCCCATTACTGACATAAAGTAAAAGTAAATAATTCAATACATAAATAATTTTCATAGGATAAAGCAGTAAAAAAACATTTTTGCCAGCATTTGTTTGTTTGTTTTTCTAACAAAAACTACAATGGGATATGTAATATTGATCTAGCAGCTGTAATATAAATTATAGTTGACTTTTGTGGTGTTCTTAGGTTCCCTAATTAACTTACACTTAACAGTAGCACCAGAAATAACTAGAGGTTCAATCAGGAAATGTATTATGGGGTTAAAATAGAAAATATGATGTAACTTAGTTGAAGAAAAAACAGTATAATGTTAAATGAGGTAAAATCAGTCTATATTTAGTACAACACGAGTCAATGATTATTGTACAGTATTTTGGACAGTATTTGATTTTGGACCGATTTTTTTATTTTAGTCAAGCCTGGCGTGGTCTGATGGTTAGGGCACTTGAAATCTGAGGGTTGCAGGTTCAAACCCTATCCCTGAACATGCTCACCTTTTCTGCTCTGTGGGCACTGTAAAATGATGGTCATTCTCACTATTTGTTGGTAAAGAGTAGCTGAAAAGTTGGTGGTGGGTAGTGTCGGCTAGCTGCCTTCCTTCTAGTGTATCACTTCAAAAGTAGGGATGGCTAGTGCAAATAGTCCTGAAGTAGTTTTGTGCAACATTCAAAAAACCAAATACTGAGAGAGTTGTGTAAAAAAGTTGGCAGAAAATTATTGGTGCCTTTCTACACAGCACAGATTGTTTTGCTGCTTTGGGGGTATTAACACACCTGTGTTGCATCAGCCAAAAGTACCTTTCCATATTTAATATGTAGTTTGGAACAATTTTACGTCAAATGTGAAAAAAAATCAATATCTGTCATACAGTAAGAGAAGTAAATATGGTGAAAATATACTTTTCTTTCTCTTCATGCTATTTTCCAACAAATCTAGTAATTTTTGAAACTGTATCTTTATCGCACAACATCTAAACATCCATAAAATTTTACGTTTGTCATAAAAAAAAATACACCAGTGAATGCACTTGCTTTGAAGTTTTAGTCATTAATATTTTAAGAAATGAAAACATAAAAAGTGTCTGAGGGTAGGATAGAATCTCAACCACCAAACTACACTTTACATTGCTTATAATGTATCTGTTTTTGAACTTGAACCTCACCAGTTGCATGGCTTGGCATTATTTGGAGAGAAAACTGAAAATCAGATAAAATAGTTGGTAGCAGCTTCTACACACAAGGTTTGGCAGACAACAGTCAAAGCCTGTGACATTGAATGCACAGTTCAAATAGCACTGTATGTACTATGTGTTTGAAAAAAAGAAGTAATATCTGTAACAAAAACATTGTTATGTGAAAAAAACACCAAATTGTAAAAGAGCCTAACCATATAAAGTGCAGATTACAAACACATAAACAAAGTTAGAAGAAACAAGTTTTTACAACTTTGTAATCTACTGTTACATTTATTATTAGTGCTATTATTATTAGATGTGCAATTATCTTTAAACTGTGACTCTCATTTTCATGTGCTAGAATTAGAGCAACCTTGATTTACACAGCTTTTACAGACACAACCTGTCATTGGCTGCATGAAATGAAAGTAAGGAGAGTTTAACCTCCAGACATTTCTAAAATTAAACATGACAATGCTATCAGAGGAAGCAGATGCAAGGTTTGAAAATAAATGTCCATCAATATCATCTCCGAAAAATGTCTAAAAATACATTAATGGATACTCCTCCTAATTATGTGTAACTAGCACATGAAATAAGGTCACTATTGCACAAAGCAGATTTCCTGCACTGAAAGTCTTGTTAGTGTTTAAAAGCTTATTATATTAAAAAATTTTGAATGTTTTAGGCTAACTAAGTAGTCTACATTTTTAATAATGGCTGGAGATGGCTTAAATGGGTAATGAAGAAAAACTTTAATATAAGTTTAATATAACAGCAAATGTACAATGTTTCGACAAGGTTTTGTCATCATCAGGTACAAGTAGTTAATACTGACACAGATATATATATATATATATATATACTGTATGGAACAAAGAGGTCACATGACCAGATACTGTTGCAAGACTTAGAAGAGATATCTTGACACCCCAGGGTGTTGGTGATAGATGTATGATAGAATTTCTTTAGATGTAAAATGGAATATTATTTAACATAGTACGCTTCTCATATGGTAAAGTATTAAAGCAATATTTTCTAATGTGTGTACATGCACAAAAATTATACAAAACTTTCAATTTCTAACCCTACACTGCAGTAAAGTCATATTTCAAATATCCATAAAATAATTGCACACGTTAACAAATTCATCAACTGATCCAGATCACATTGTATTATTTTGCATGTGCTTTGAAACTGTATATATCAAGTTAATCTATATCAAAAATACTGAAATCTTTAAATTAATATGAACGTATATCTATCATGATGATAAAACCTTGTCGAAACGTTGTACATTTGCTGTTATGTTAAACTTATATTAAAGTTTTTCTTCATTATCCATCCAAGCCGTCTCCAGCCATTATTAGTCTCAAAGTGGGTTCCTCATCACCGAATTTGAAGACTACATTTTTAAACTAAAAGAGAGAGAAAGGAAAATATGGTACTTCCAGGTATCATATCTTCCGTTGTTTTCAATCTGCCCTCAGTTGGTACCTAACCTGAACTATTAAATACAGTAAAATATGTATGAAAAATAAAAATTAAAAACTGTATGTCAGACATATTCCACAAATAAATTATTTTGTGCACCTTACAAAATATTCTATACAACATGGGAAGCAAAAGTTAAACAATGATGAATAATGTTGCATAAAAGTAATAGCCTTTACAATGATAAAATCAATAAAATGGAAAATACAACTTAATGAGGCTTGACATAGTCTGGTGGTTTTTGATGCTGAACTTAGAATTTGCTGTTCATGGGATCGAAACCCTGTGCCAAATTCTCACCCTTTCAGCTGTGTGGGTATTATAATGCAACAGCCAATCCCACTGTTATTTCTAAAGAGTAACTACTTTGCAGGGTGTGGATGGATCTTCACCAAAATTTGTAAGGAGGTTCACTGGACCATGCGGGGTACATACAAATTTTCAATTTGGGTTTTGTAATTTTTATAGGAGTTTTTGCAGTTTTTACCACTACTTTACCCCTGCAAATGGATCTTCACCAAATTTGGTATGGAGGTTTATGGGTAGATGCATGCAAATTTGTGGTTTCACATTTTGTGTTTGCAGTTTTTTATGGGAATTTTTGAATTTTTTACAATTATATGTAAGAGAAGCAAATTTTCATATCCTAAAATAACCTTTTATTAATCATGAATTTACATAACTTCCATCCAGGCGATTGGTACTCCAGCTAGTTAAAAATAAAATCTTTTGGCAACTGAATTGAATATTCCTCTTCCGAACAAAAATTTTCAAATGCTGTCACTTTATTTGACCTTTGGTTGGAATACATCATTTGGTTTAGAAAATGGTTTAGTTCAAAATGTGTAGAGTGATAGCAACAGTCTTCGAACTTACAGCTGAAACAAATGATGAATTTACTTTGAATACGCAGGTATTCATAATGATAACATTTTTGGATACGTGACTGAGAAATGTTTGTAAATTTGGGAAGTTCCGTTCATAGTTTGTCATAAGTCCTGCTTCATTAAGCTCTTAGATCAACGTATGTGGAGTCAATCTTTTAATCACTCTTTTAATTTTAAGGGCCTGTGGGGGCTTCCTAGCAGACACTTTTTACAGGACCACCAGTATTTTTGGGTGCCATTCGTTTCTGGGCCCCTGCTAATTTCAAACCCTGATGTACATGTAATACCTTTGTGACCTCCAGTTCTTATACATTTCAAAGTCTAAAGTATCCTGTGTAAGAGCTATAAAGACCACTAGCTGCAGCCCAGATTTAGAATTACATCTTGGTGGTTTATAACAATAGTATAGTAACCCTTTCTGCGCTTGTAACTTCTTATATAAATGCAAAAGTTTACATGCATCCATGCTATGTTTCTTAATCTGCAGAAGTCATGCTTTCCTTACTGCATGGCAATAGCACTGATGCTAGATCTGACTCCTTTAGTTGCTCTTTCCAGAGCTTGTGATGGGATATTTGTGGTATCTATCAACCAGTGGATTATTATGTACTGTCACTGCTGCTACAGTAATTTTTACTCCACAGTGTGAAAAGGATGAGAACATTCATTGAGCGGACAATGTCTCATGATCTGGCAAGACAGTCTGTCACTATTCTTATCATGTGGATTCAGTCATACACTTAAAATGTTGTGATCCAAGATGCAGTTTTCTCTTGATTTATAAAGCTCATATCCCTTTTCTCATCCAACCAGTAGTGAACTAAGTGGCATACAAGTAATGTTTCATAAGTACTACAACTGCAAGCAGTTCTTTGTTAATCATAAAGTATTTGCATTCAGGAGTCATCAATATATAACTAGTGTATGCAATTATACTTTCCAAGCTGTCCTGTGCCTACAGCTATACAGTTTTGTTTCCACTATCATTGAAATTAGTATTGAGCAGGAATGGACAGTCTTGTCTTGGGTATGCTAACACTGGAACTTTACTAAAGTGACTGAAATGCATGTTAGCAGTATTCAGTCTGTTTAAAATGCATTTTAGCTTTAGTCATAGCAGACAGTGGTGAAACAATCTTGGAAAAATTAGCTATGAATCAATGATAGTACAAAGCAAAACCTATGAACATGCAGACCTCTTGTTTTGTCATGGATTGTGGTTAATATCTGAGTGCAGTGCTCTACTCAGGGTCTTCCTTCATTTTGACTAAAGAATTTTATTTGTATACATAAAAGTGCACACTTCTCTGGTTTTAATTTCAAGCTTGCCTCTCACATTTGCTGAAAAAAATCATGCCTAGTAGATGAATGTGATGCAACTAAACATATTGATTGTCAACATAGGCTAGCAGTCTTTCCCATTGCGCCCTTCTCAGTGTAAGCTCCATCAGCTGTTCAAAAGTAGCAAGCAAGTTATAAAGGCCTAATGCATTGATGTAGAATTTGTGCAGACCATCTGCAGTGCTGAAAGGAGTTTGGGACCTGCTTTTGTTATCCAACTGGAGTTGCTAGTATCCAGAGGCTAGGTATAAATTGATGAACCAGCTAGCATCTTCCAGTTCTTCTTGATATTCGTCTTTCTGTGGGAATAGAATAGCATCAACTCAGTTGCCACACTCATCCATCTAAAATTAACACAGAACCTTGCTGTGCCTTCCTTTCTGACATTCACTGCTGGTGATGGTCAGATACCTTCCAAACGTTGTATGACTCATTCTTTCCTCAACAGCTGTATGTCAGTGCTGGTTATATCCCAAATGCTCCAAGAAAGCCATTGTGGCTTGTTTTATTTGATGCACATCAACTTTTCTGTATCAAATTTTCAAGAAAAAAAAAAGAGAGAGGTTAACTTTTTTTTTACCCTATATTGGTTTACTTTATATATGTATGCTGTTTGTTTAAATTCAATTTTAGAGAACTTTTTAAAGACTGTATTTTGACATATTCATTAATACCTTTTTTGATATAATTTTATATATCTAAATAATAGTAATGTTTTTTTTAGGTGTGTTGCTGGTTGGTCCACCTGGTACTGGGAAAACACTACTAGCACGGGCTGTTGCTGGAGAAGCCAATGTTCCATTTTTCCATGCTGCAGGTCCAGAATTTGATGAGATATTAGTTGGGCAAGGGGCTAGAAGAGTGCGAGATCTCTTCAGTGAGTGAATTTTATATTGTTTTTATTGTATATTTTTCATTTCAAAGATTTTATAAAAACTTGCATTCTATAAAAAATACAGGTTTTTTAGCTCTAAATTGTTTGGATTTTATGCACTTATTTATGCATGGCTCTGGTAATGTTAGAAAACATTTAAATAATATTCTTTCACTTCAATGTATCAATTCTAATAGGGTCTTACCTTCTCACACACAAAACCATCTCAATCTTCTTCTGCCTTGTTAAAAAATTTTCACGATCAGCTCTCCAGTCTATATACCATATCAATTTCATGCCATTTCAGAACATGTACATATCATGTGACTACTTTTTACCAATAACATTGTGCCACCTTTATTGGCACAGCTAGCTCCCTCTGCTATTCCTTCTCAATATTCACTTTATTGTTTGTATGTATTGTTTAGATGTTTGTTTTTTTTGCATGTGGCTCTCATTTATGTATGTGCTTCTTTGTCATTTCAATTTTTTTTTCAACAGTTTTTATTTTACTGTGTTTGCATTCACTTGTTTCAACCATTTATTTTTTTATTTTTTCTTCTTACCAAATTACAAGAGATCTTAGTATGAAATTGCGGTCAATGTATTGACTACGAAAATTCCTGTAACATTTGAAAATGCTACTGGTACGACTTCTCAGGAATCATATTCAACTTTATCTGTAGAGGAGGTACAGGCCTTATATTACAGGGAGCTAGGTTCTTACGTTTGGCCAGCAATTTCTTCTTTTTTTCAATGTGACAATGTTTCGGAGGAAGAATGCAATCAATGAGAAGACAATTTGGAGTCTTTTTTTAGCACTTTTTTGTTTTGGTCAGTCACATAACACTCCTCTTCAGGAGATTTCACCTTCCACCATTTGCCATACCACCACATCATTCACTTTGGTGGAGAATTGTTCTTTTCTTTCTGCTTCAGATTCTCCCAGGGAATCTGTGGTAAGTTTCTCACCTGATACACTTCATACCTGATTGATATACCCATGGTAGGTGTGGCACAGATGCCCTTTGTGGGGCTTTGCCCTTTTGTACACATGGAAGAATTAAGTATTTCACGTTATCAGTGCTTGGACTTTGGTAAGTGAGATATTTATGTGTCCTTTGTCATCTAATTTAACTGTAGATGAATTGTAAGTTGGACATTAATTATTACTTTGTTTTTTTGGGGGTAAATTTAATTGTTTTGCACTTTATAGCCTAAGCAAATTTCGTGGGTTTGTTAGTTCGTTATTAATAAGTACTTTAACTAGGTAAGTTTAGATTGTTTGTACATTACATATCATTACTACTAGTAACATCTTATTCATTGTTCAATTTGAGTATAATTTTTTTTTGTCATTGTTAACTATTTGCTTTATCATCCTAATTTTCATCAGTGTAGAACTTATTTAAGTGTCCTTTTTTATCTAGGTTAGTTTAGAGGCATTGTAAGTTAGATATTGATTATTAATCTGTTTTCTAAGTAATTCTAGTTGGTTTGCACATTCTTTATTGTTGCATACTTTGAGTTCTTCCCCATTTCATCAATAGTTGTTTTTTCTCTCAGTTGGGTTTTCCAGTTCAAGGCCTCTTTAGACTAACCTCAACTCTTAAAATTTTTTATTGGGGGTACAAACTCTTGCCCGACATCTTCGCTCTATGAGTCTTTGCCCACTTCTTTCTATGGATGAATGGCTCCTGCTTACTTACTCCCATTCACAGTCAATGGATCACATTCCTCTGCTCCTACGGGAAGTAGCATGGGTGGGATTCCTGATTACAGTGGGAAAGTACATTCTTACCCCTTTCATTTGGGGGGAGGGGTCTATTCCAATCTCAATCAGGCCCAACCTTTTTGTATTTGAGTTTAGAGTAAGCAGTTCACACATCACCTCACTTTTCTTACAACTCAAGATGTTCAATCTTTTTGGGGATGTGGGCTTCCTTGGAAGTTCTCCTATGCATTCCCTTCAATGCAAACTCCTTGATCAGCAAAACTTCTCCTCGGATCCCTGACTGGGCCTGCTTACTCCACCTTACCTGGTTTTACATCTGTTCACAATCTCATATTTAGAGGGTTGGGTCCCTTGGACGTGGTTTCTGACCTCCCCACCTTCCATTCCTCATCTTTCCCTACTCTTCTCCTGGTTGTTTGACAAGACATATCCACTTCAATCATGTCTAGTTATTGGGTAGCATTGTCGAACACCTATTGTTTTCCAGGTCACATCTAGTCTTGTCTTCCCTTGTCATTTCCCTTCTTTTTCCTCTCCTTTTGAGTTATTTGCCTTTCACGTTCCTTTGATTTCCCTGATTGGGATCTCTGTGTGGTCCTTTATGCTTTTCCCATCTTTCCTTTGAACCTTTGTCTTCATGTTCCATCTACCATCTCTCTTCAAGACCTTTTTCCATCTCCTACTTGCTTGCAGGTGTCATCGATCAGATATTTCTGCCTTTAATGTTACCTGCTTCCTGTACCATTCCTCTTCTGTCATACTATGTTCCTACCTTCCTCAGACCCATTTCAGTCCTGATCCACTTCCTTATCTGGCTCACTCCTTACGTTGTTATGTAGCACGTCCTGCCTCCTTTTGAGGTTCGAGTTCCAGACTTTTATTCCCTGGAACCCTTCCATTTTCCTTGATCTATCCTCTGTCACATTAACTGGTTGGATACAACCACTCATTAGGCTGGCATATGTGGACTTATCCATGGAAGGTCACTGTCTCCACAATGTTTCTTCTCATCATATTTGTCATATCATCATATCTATGTCTTATTGCTTTCGCCGTCCATTGAAGAAGATCATTGAGGCTGGAATATTGACTACTCCTAATACTTTCATCACTCATTATATGCATGATCTAGCTGTACCTTCCTCTGGTGGATATTGTCTCCCTCTTGTGGTAGTTCTACACATGTACAGTTGCCTTTAACTGGGGTAAGTCTTATAATTTCCTTTCATTTATGTTTTATTTTCAGCAAACCTAGTTTTAACCACATCTATACAGATCCTATTCTGTGGCATGTGTTTTCCCTTGACAGGTATACTTTGCCTCATACTGCAATACTTACTGTTTGTAATATAACATTCACTGCAAGACCACTGATGGCTTACTCAGTGGTGTATGTATACATATGTACTAGATGTCAATCATTTTCAATCTATGCTGGACCGTCACTCCTGGACTGCATGAGCAAAGCAGAATGGAATTTCTGCCCATCCCTTCTGACTCTTTGATTGAATAACTCAGGGTTGGTTCGCTTTTCAATCTGTGCTGGACCGTCACTCCTGGACTTCATGAACAAAGCAGAATGGGATTTCTGCCTATCCCTTCTGACCCTTACCACTTCCCAGTTGCTGGGGTGGTAGACTGTGGAGGCTTCCTCCTGAGTGAATTTCAAATTTACTTTGCCCTAGCTATTCATCATTATACACTCAGTGAGAAGAGGGAAATGCTGATTTCCCTCTTACCATTTCCTCTGGATGCTTTTTCCCAGGTGGACACATGTCGGTTGGAGTGGGTCCTGCCTATACGGGATCCTCCTTGTAATACAAGATTCAGGATGACAATGCCATGTTTCTATGGTTGTGTGCAGTAGACACCTCTCTTCTTGTTAATTTCAGTTGCAGGAGGTTCCTTCCCTGCTACTAAGTTTGTGCTTGGGAGACTTCATCTGCCTTATCATACTGGCAACAGGATGTACGCATCCTGTTCCTACAGTTAGATGAATGCTCCATGTCTTCCTTGTAATTCCATATGCAGGATGTCTCTTTCCTGCATTTATGGTTGAATGAGTTATGATTTTGCCCATAATACTGGTTACAGCTATTACCCTGTTCTTATGGTTGAGTTCATGATGTCAGAAAAACACGTAGGTTCAGGAAGTCTTGATACAAGATGATGAAAACCCTATGACCCGAGCATTTTTGAAAGGTGGTCCTTTCTTCTTCAGGAGCATACTCGAAATGTTTGCCCCTGTAAGGACCACCTTTCGAAAGTGCTCAGGTCATAGGGTTTTTATCATCTTATGGTTGAGTTGAAGCAAAGCCACGACCTTGTAATGCTGGGTTCAGTTTATTGTACTTCTTGTTCCTACTGTAGTTTTGGAAGTTTGTCTGGTTTCAACCAAAAGCTCACCTCATCTTTGTAATTACAGTTGCTTGATGTATGGCAATATGTTTACTTACAGTTGGGGTTGATTGGTATGTATAATACAGTCTACATGCCCTAACCACACTGTTGATGTTACAAGATTTTTTTATCCTCAACCTCTTACTGCTGAGGACATGTCATGGAACCTTATTTGTTCGGTTGAGGTTGGGAATGTATATATATCTAATTATTTTCATATGTTACTACAGCTTTCACGTCTCAGAACATATTAGGCTGGTGCAAGTAATTTCCTTTTCCACCAATTTTGGATTAATTTCCTACTTCCTCGACGAAGAGCACATCTGTTCCTTAAGTAGTGCAGTACCCCACAAGTGTGCTTTGTTTTCATCTCTGAGCACACCTGTTCATTCTGGACAGTCATTTTCCATTTGGTATCTATGTTATGCGCCTAAACCGTCCTCTCCATCTTTGTGGGACTCTAGCTTTGTTTGAGAGGAGTTATGTATTTCCAATAGGTACTTATCTCCATTCAAACACTTTCCACCTTTCCTCCCAACAGCCGGTGTTCTACTTTTAGAGCCTGCCAATTCTTGAAAGTGAGGATTGAGTGGGAATAGCAGAAGAAGCTAGCTGTTCCAATATAGGTGGCATAATGCTATTGGTGGAAAGTAGTCACATGATATGTACATGTTCAGAAATTATGGAAAATTGATGGGGTATATAGATTGATGCACTGATTATGAAGATTTTTTAGCACTGCTTAGAGGGCAGATAAACATTGAGATAGCTTTGTGTGAGAGGGACGTATGTGCGAATCGGAAATACATTTTCAGTGTTAGAAAAAATTTTAACTTTTCTGTATGGTAAACAAATAACATTCTGTTAAACTGAATTTGAATGAAAAGGAAAGTTGAACCCAGGACTTTTTAATATAACTCAATTGAAATAGTAAGTATATATGTAACAGATGAATGTTTAAACAAATTTAATATATATAATTTTTCATACATTAATTGATATTTGCCAAAACGTATTAGGAGTAAGATCTGCTTAAAACACAAATTTGCTGCTTTTTTACTTACTTTCTCAATCTTTATACAGATGTTGCCAAAATGAGAGCACCATGTGTTATATTCATTGATGAAATTGATTCCGTGGGGGCAAAAAGAACAAATTCTGTACTTCATCCATATGCAAATCAGACTATTAACCAGCTGCTATCTGAGATGGATGGGTAAGGTGTACATATGGTAATATTCTGCATATTGTTTAGAACAAAAGCATCGAGATAATACTGAAATGTTGTATATAGATGCATATGTCTATATGCACACATATACAGGCTGGTCTAAAGGTTAAATATCATCACACTGTGAAAATTAGTTTCATGAAATAATGTATTTGTTTCCTAAACCCCTTATTTCAAAATATATATTAGTTCTAAAAAAAATACAAAGTTAATAACTGTGTGTGTCAATATTGTAGTAAACTAATAATTTTTCATGGTTAATCCAACCATTATGGGTATTACTTTGAGGAAATGAGTGATACTAAACATTCAAAAATTATTTGTGATGTTTCCCTGTATGTTTCCTCCAAAGTAAAATTATAACTGAAATGTTGAGATTTAAGATTTTGTTTAGATGTAAATTATTAGCATCTGTTTTGGAAGAAGTAAGTAAAAAAAAACATATGAAAGTTTTATTCATAATTTTTAGTATTTGGCCTCCTTTTGGAATTATTATTTGGGTTGTGGCAGTCATTAAACCCCAACTCCCTGTGCAAGAGATAAAACAAACCCAGAAATTTGTAGATTTTCAACAAGTTTGTAGCTTATTTTTAACTTGGATAGTTTAAAAATAGTAAATTGTTCAAGTTCATGACGCAAAGAGCTGTAAAATTGAACTATCTGCATTTTTATAAATGTTCATGTTTTTAAGTTGACAATCATAAATATATCATTTGAAACCTGGAATTATTCTTGCAATCTATTTACCATAAAACTTTCTTCCCTCCTTACATAGTTACACAGTAATTTAAAATTTCATATAACATCTCAAGTCTTCTAAATGTGTGTCAAGACTGAATGGCTTTTTTAGTTGTCATTTAAGTATATTATTCAATTATTTAAAAAGCACAGGAAGGTAATGAATAAGCTTAATGAATTTCCTGCATATTTATTTATTTTGTTGAAGTAATTATTTTGAAAGTTAATATTTTTATAACATAAATGTAGTTATTGTGACTCAAGGCCATCAATTAACATTAGCTGTGTTTCACACTTGATCAAAGGTAATAATCATTATATTTTTTGAACATACATTACCTAAGTTATTAAAAGGAGATCATATGGAAATTATCTATACAATAGAGTGAGATAAATACTATTTATTTGATTTAGTTTTACTACTTTAGGCAATTTTTCTGTTACATCATTTCTCTGAACAAAGTAGCCTAACATATGACATTATTGGGACTACAAATTAGTACAATGGTTTATACATCAAAACTGGCTATCAGTCAAAAGGTATTATAGATATTGTGCCATGTGTTGGAAATGTCTTTGTTTCAGAGTTGGTGATGTTTATGAGTTATTAATGTTTATTGATAAAAAAGTAAAAAGTGGCATAATACCAAACATTGGACTCTAATAGATTTGGCCATAATACATATGGATTAAGATATATAAATAAGAGTGGTTATTCAAAGAGTTATTTCTGCATGCTTATGTTATATCTGGGTAAAAGCAATGAAAGGAAAAGTAGTCTTGTCATTATAGACTGTGGGTGTGAAATAAGAGCAAAAATTTTAGGAAAGGTTTATCAATTAAACAAATGAAAAGTTTACTCAAACAGACATGGAATTATTACATGTAAGCTATAATTATGTATTACACTGATGATGAAATAGTTGTGAGAAAACTTATTTAGCTTCCATTTTATAACTTTTCTCAGAGAACTTAATAAATGAAAAAGAACTTAGGAAAATTATTAGCCTTTAAGTTACATATGCTATTTGTGCACACTTTGTTAAGAGATGTAAAGACTTAATTTGTAAGTATAGGATATGTCCTGCTCAGTCTCAAAAACCATGTGAAAGGTGCTTCTTTATTAATGAAAGATACATACAAGGTTCATTAAAATTATTTTGCATGTTGAGATTTTTATACTGGCGTTATAGTGTGAAAGTTTGAACTTTATCACTATCCAATACAGTAAGCTATAAAGTATTGTGTTTTATCCCAAGTTTTTATTGCTCATTTCAGACCAGTAACTCCTCAGTATAACATTTTGATGATATTTGGTAATATAATATATTGTTACAAGTAAATAACCAGTGACAATTCATAGGAGACAACTACTTAAAACATTATGCATATATCATTTTGAATGGTCATTTACACATTTTTTTAAGTTTTCAAATGAATTTTTGCAGTGTATCTTGATCGTCTCCCAAAATAACTTGATCCCATCATTATGGGGCTTCTGTAAGAATATTTTAAAAATCTAAATACAGATGATTATTTTAAATGATCCTTTATGTGACCATGCCAATCATCATGTAAACTAGAGTAGCCATGCCTCCAAAAAACCCTATGATAACCAGTTTAAAGGCCTCAGTATAGAAATTTCAACATCTAAATACTAAATATTAATTTTGAACAATCGCATGCCAGTTTGTATTTAAATCTGTGAGTACACTCCTGTTGAGCCCTCAGAATTAATTTTATTCCTATATGCAGGATTAAATTTGAAAATTTCTGAAATCTGAAGATAGGTTATTTTTTTGTAGGACTCCTTACTTGTTATTCAAATAAATCAGCTCAGTCAAACCTGAGAGCCCCTAAAACCAATTTCCTCCCAAAGACTTACCATTTTTGAGACTCTTTCACAACCCTTTCAAACTTTTTTGAAATGTTATATGGATGTCAATAGCAAATGTGCAAAATCTGAAGTCATTTTGTCAAAACGTATGGGGGGAGTAAGAATATGGCCACATTCATATGCTTAAATGATATTCATTATAAAAGGATATTCTTTTAGCCATTCTTTCAAACAAAATATTAAGAGAATAAGTGTTGATTATCTTTTGATTTATTATGAACAATTTTAAAATGTAAAGTTTAAATTTCAGGTCATAACATAATATATAAAGTACATTTCAAAGATAATAAAACTCACATCTTACAGTGGTGGGATTGCATATTTATCTTTAATTTAGAAATACCCACTTAATGGTGCCATATCAACATTCAGAGATATTCATTATTTTCAATAAAAAATTGTGAACAGGGTCCCTAAGATACAGGTCAACTGGAATGCATATTGGTATTATTATGCATTTTTAACATTAGATAACACTTATCAAATGTTCCTGTTATCTATACTGGTGCATACAGTTTCCCATGTTTTGATTCAATTTCTTAAGTAACAAATATACCCTTAACCCTATGATAATGATGCCATTTTTAAACCCATCTCTGTGCAGGTTACCAAGTTACTTGAATTTAACCACTTTACTATAAGTGTATTTTAATGAAATTATTATTATGAAGTATATTTTAATTCAAAGTTTGATATTATGTATGTTTTTATTCATTTATTTCAAAAGAAACCTCTGAAAGAATAATTAAAACTTCAGCACATATCACAACTGTGGTTAAAAATCTCCACTTTAGAGCTATGTAAGAGAAATGCGTGAGAATGTAGACTTGCCTTGGTTTAGACTGTCAAAGTACAACATAGAAATTCTTGTAAACGTATTTGGAGACATTCCAAGAACTAAAGCTATTAAAAAGACTTGAAAAATTCTAGAGTTGAAGATAAGCTGAGTTACTAAGCTACAGTTTCAAGTTGAATGGCATACTTATAACCAATAGAAAGAGCAGATTTCACTGTTGACAGTCATTACTGTAATAGGAATGTGCCTTTATACATCTGTTTTCAAATGGGGGAGAAATGAGTGTAATTCCCTTGTTGAGAGTGGACTATACTTTCTCATCTTGTATGTATTAGGTTGATAGACAGTTCAATTACATTTAGGTTTTACTTTTATATTTTAGTTAATTATTTATTATTTATGTTTTCAAATTCATATTTGAAAGGTTTAATGATTTTTATAAGTTTAATTATTTGTCTTTTATCTCATCAAGACTTATAAACCCAGGATGCATGCAAAACATTTTGCCCATAGCTAAGGGATGTCTCTCCCGAACAGTTTGTAATAATGGCCAGCTGGCATCAGGTGACGTTTCAGCATAAATATTAAATGTCAAAATTAAAAGTAACTATAAGTGAAAACATAAAGATTTGAAATTACACATATTAAACGAAGATCTTTTAAGATATTCTACAAAAAAAGTAATTGGTATGTACATTTTCTCTATTTCTTAAATTTAAACATTTCGTTGCACTGTATGTTGGTGATAATAGCTAGAGTTGGTGATGTAGTAGAGAAAATAGAAAATCAATTAAGGACCTATCGCTCCTATTATTATATGTTGTTCCAAAAATAAAACTAGTAGGTGAAATTGTTTGAAATTTGATGGAAACGTTCCTAAAAGTATGTAGTTTAAAAAAATAAAATATTTAATTTTGATTTTTTTCTACTATTTATAATAAAAAATATGTTATTTAATGTAGTTATTTGCACTCGCACTCTAAATAGTTCACCTGCAAGGTGATTTTTATATGAAATATAAAAAATACTATTTATTATCTTACAGTTTCATATTTTATTTACATAATTTCTAGAACCTCATAAATGAATATCAAACGTTTTTTTAAGGTAAATGTTTATATTTTATTGTGCATTTTCTCTGCTATATCAATAATTATCTATTATCATCACCATAGAGTGAAATGAAATATTTAAAATTAACAAATGGAAATATGTACATACCTTTCATATCTTCATAGAAATCCACTAGAATAGTTGTATTTTTAATATGTGTAATTATGCATATCTTTATCTTTTCACTTATAGTCTATTTTTAATTTTCCTTTCAAATTCTTCATCTTTTACTATTTATGACAGTATGTCAACTGATTCCCACAGGGCTTTATGAAGTAAATTCAGCAGATTCGGTGCATAGACTCGTTGAAAAAACAAGATAGTGCTTACATGCGTACTGTGTTTATAAGCTTTCACCATCCAGGCATCAAGTTAAACTTATAAAAATTGTTAAACCTTTCCAAATGTGCATTCTAAAACACAAATAATACATAATTAGTTAAAATATAAAAAAGTGAAATCTAAATGCAATGTAATTGTCTATCAATCTAATATGTTTTAGGTATGAAAGTATAGCCAAATGCTGGGGGCCCCACTCTTGACAATGGACTAAGTTTCGTTTTTATTTCATACGTACAAATCTATACACTGGTAATGTCTTTTCACCTAGTTAGATAAATAGCAGGAAATCTGCTCTTTCTATTGGTTATGAGGATGCCATTCAACTTCAAACACATCTTCAACTTAGAAAGAATTTACAATGGTTTTCTTTGGGGAGGTATTCTTGGAACTTTTTCAGATGTTAATAAAATACATCTGTATGGGGAAACTTTGATTGTCTAACATAACAATGTATGTGAACTACTCACAGTTTTTTGTACAAGAACTCTTAAAATTATAGACTTGTAACTGCGAGCAGATCAAGTGAAAGAAACAATTTCTGTTTTAGATTTTACTTTTTAAATAAAGGAATAAAACGTAGATAATATAAAACTTTAAATTATAACATACTTGATAATAATAATGACTTTAAAATACATTGATAGTAAAGTGGTTTAATTAAATTTTGAATGCAATACAGTACCAATGCAGAAAGAAATTTTAAAATGGCATTGGTAGTTATCAGGTTAAAAATAACCAATTTTGAAACTTTAGAAAGAATTGGAATAACATGATTAAGTACATTTTATAAGCAGTTAAGTAAAAATCCCAAAACATTTTTTGCATCTATGGATAATTAATCTTTTCATGTTAAAGGTAGTTTAAAAAGCTTCATTTTAAAGTTTTAACCACTATTCTCTAGGATGTTAGTGTATTTGTTCTCAATCTCTACAGAGATCCTACATTAGGTCTGTGATACATCAGTAAGCATAAGTTATTTTTAAGCATTTTGTAAATAACACGTATCTCTATTATTATGAATCATTTTCAGACAAATTGTGGATATACTTTTAAAGTATAACAGTTTATTGTAATAAATACAACAAATAGTGAGAAACAACTGCAATATGGGAAATTAATCCTCATAAGTTTTGATTTTCCCTCTATGTTAATATTAATGTCAGTAAGTTCCATTTAATTAAAATTGGTTTGTATCTCTTTTTTTTTCTGTCGTCAAGGTTTAATTACCTTAATTTTATTCTTATTCAAAACCTCACAAGGTGGGTTCCTGTAAGTGGTGAAGGAACTTTCCAAGGAAGGTTCTGTATTTTAAGTTTACTTCCTCTGGGGTCTGAACATCCACCTATGTGTTTGTCTTGCGTGATAACCCGTGAAGGGGAGGAGAGGATCCTGGTGGTTGAATGGTGTCTGGGGCACTGCAACACACCACTTTGGCCTTGAATTCCTGTAGATGGGTCAATCACCTGGTTCTGTTGGGTTAGGGTCAACTGGATACCAGTGTTGGGCATTCTCAATAGGTGTTGTGGACATTGTGTCTTATGTTGGTGTTTGGGTAATGTGCTTATGAAGCCCTGGCATTGTAGTACATTCCCTTGTAGGACTCCATGGTGGGTAGGGTCAGTGGGCCCTGAACAATTCTCTTTTTATTATGGATCCCCTAAATCCTCAAAAAAATAAAATAATAAAAAAACTCAGCTTATTGGTAAACGACCATGCCTTAAAGACTCTTATCTTCAATCTTCAACTCATCTTGCCCCTGGATCTTCATTTTTGATCTTGCATTCCTTGTTAGAAAAACCTTTAGGACAACTGTCTCCCTTTTTTATTCAAAAGGGATTAGAGGAGCTTGCTGGTTCTCTAAAGTCAGTCAAGAAGCTACATTCTGGGGACATCTTGGTGGAAACATCTATCCCAAAATATACCAAATTCCTCCTGAATTCTAAGGCCATGGGGGATATACCCATTGAGGTTAATCCCCATGCTACTTTGAATTCCTCATGAGGAGTTATTGTTGAGGGGGATTTGAAAAACATCCCTGAGTAGGAGATCCTCGATGGTTTCTCCTGCCAAGGAGTTTCTGCAGTGCAACGTATCTATTCGTAAAGATGGAATTATGCTGCCTACCAATGTTCTGATTTTGACATTTATATCTCCATGTCTGCCTGCCTTTGTCGAGCATATATTCTTAACCCTCTCCGGTGTTTTCAGTGTCAGCGGTTTGGCCATTCGAAGGCATCTTGGCATGGTTCTGTGACGAGTGTCAACTGGACTCTCACTGCGTTAACTGTAATGGTTTCCATCCCTTTTACATTCATTCTTGTCCTAAGTGGGTGGAGGAGAAAGAAGTCCAGCTTTTAAAAACTGTTAACAATGTTTCTTATCCTGAGGCTCGGAAGTTATTGTCCCCTTCTCTATCGTGGACATATGCCACTGCACTAACCTCCTCTGCTACAGTGGTAGTGCATACGGACCTTACCGTGCCTCCATCAGAGTCTTTTTCACATTATGTGAAGAGTCTTTTGCCCTCAATAGATAAGCAAGTTGACAAGTCAATGTCTACTCCTATCTCTATCCCCACCATTCCTTCCAGTGGCTGCCCAGGTCCACCTCTACTGGTCCAGACTTCCTGTGTCTGCTCAAGTCCATCTTCTTTGGACCCAAAGATGTGGAATGATTATTCGTTCATGCCCTCAGTTGCTGGAATCTAAGTCTAATGACAAGAGATCTGCCCACTCTACCAAGGGAAAGATCCATGGAGGTCCAAAGACCTCTTTCTAATAAAAAAAAAATGGTGTGGTTGTAAACAGAAGGGTCCTCTGCCCAATTCTTCTCCACCTAAGTAAAAATGGCCACTTTGATACAATAGAACTGTCAAAGTTTTTGTTCTAACCTAGATGACATTAAAGCCTTGATTTATTCCTATCATCCCATGTCTCTTTCCGTAGAGGAAGCATTCCTGAAACTGGCCAATAGAGTCACCTTTCAGCAGTTTTCTTTATACTGGAATGACAGGTTGTGCGATGGATGAGTGCATGGAGGGGTGGCGCTGTTGGTCGACCAGCACCAGCCCAACTTGTCAGTGTCACTCAATACACTCTTGGAGGCTGTAGCCATCCATGTTTCCTTGAGTCATACCATCACTCTTTGTTCTCTCTACTTGTCTCCTGGACCTTGATGCTGTCATTGAACAGTTGCCATCTCCATTTTTAATCCTGGGAGACTTTTAACTCTCTCACTATGGTGTCGGTCAATTTGGCCGAGTTACGTGACCTTTTGTACTCATTTAAAGTTTTTATATATTTAATACTTATAACTGTCAATATATTTGGTATATCTTCACAAAATTTGGCAGTATTTCAGTTAATAGTACAAGTCTTTCACATACTTCGTAGTGAAGATTTGTCCATGAATATATTGAGTATTTGTTTTGATTAGTCTATGTGCAAAGTAATTTTCATGTTAAAATTAAAACACTCCAAAATCTCATATTTCCTTTGTGTAATCCCTAAAATAAAAGTTTTACTAAAAAAAACGTTTGAAATAATAGTTTATGAGAAAATAACAGTACCGTATCTTAAAACGGGATCTGTCAATTCGACCGACCTCGTAACCACTCGAAATAAACTTAAATTATCCTTTTTTCTTTCAAGAATGACTTCAAATTGTAACATGAAACTACATTCTTTTATCCTAAGTAGCTCTAAGTTCGTAACAATTATACATCTAGTTGTAATTAAATTTTATTATTTTATTGCCCTTTGAACCATGTCTAACTGCTATCCGTGCCATTATAAGTTGTAAATCACTCAGGGAATGTGCAACTGATGTTATGCTATTGAATTACATCACCCACAAGCTGCTCGCGCACGTGCATACTACGTGAACAATTTTAATTATATTATTATTACTTATTTTACCTATTCTAGTCTTAAATAACTTAAAAAGATACGTACTTTAAATTTTAGTTACTTTTATAATAATAAATAAAGAATAAATATGAAAAACAAGAAATAAAGTACTTACCCAATCTTCTTTTTTCTTGCCCCTGATTGTCGATGAGAGTTAAGCCTGATTTTTTTTAGTGATTATAGTAAAGCACTTAACAATTTTTATTTAATTAAATAATAAACCAAAGAACATAGGCTAATAACATACAAAAAGTAGACAAATTCACTTACTTCTGGCTTTCTAATTATGCGACAAGAGCCGTTAGAAATTCATCCAAGCTAGTCGTTAACTTTCCCACGGGAAAGATGCTGCTACTCAGAGTGACATTGACGGTTATCTGTTCAAAACACAATGTTATACAATACACCATTTGATAGATGAAAACCTTGACTTTCTATTGGTTATAAATAATATATAATGAAACGTAAGAGAGAACTATCAACCAGTTGTGAAAGAGAGGATATGACAGGTGGGTGTGGCAGGAGGGGTCTGATTTTCTCTTTGATAGCTCTGTAACAAAACAAAATTGAAGGCCATAAAAATTATGGTCTATTTGAGCAATAATGATTTTATAGAGAGCATTTTACATTTAATTTCGTACATTTTTGAGGGGTGATGGATAAAATAGGGATGATGGCATGCTAAGACAAAATTTGTCATGTGTGTTACACTAGTGGAAATTCAGGATTTTTTTATACATTTCCTTTTAGAATTAAGAACTTAAAACTTAAAATATGGATAATTAGCTAAGATTTTATGCTATTATAATTGGTATAACATAAACAGAAACTAGTTTAATAAAATTTTGAATGTAAGACACAAAAACCTTGTGTCATGTGCAGTAAAGTGTACCTGGGACAACTGGGTTAACGGAAACAATCCCCTCTGCAGTTGTACTGATATTGATGGGAGGGGTCGCTCCTTAAAGCATATGCTCTCAGATTACAATCTTTCTCTCTTCAATACTGGTTCTTATACTTATTTTCATGCACCTATTCAGTCTTTTACTACCATTGATCTATCTATCTGCCCCCCCCCCCTTTCACTTTTCTCTCACTGTTCTTGGAGGGTTGACAGGGATCCACGGGGCGGTGATCATTTTCCTATCATTTTGAGGGAGATTGGCTGTGGTCTTTGCCACCCGACCCAAGTGCCACGGTGGATGTTGGACCAGGCCGATTAGCTCTCTTTCACCTCTCTCTCTCCATCTATTAACAACTGCATGGAGGCAGTAACTGATTGCTTCATTCAAGCAGCTGTTCATTCTATATCTAAAACCTCAACATGTTTTCCACGGTATCCTTGTCCATGGTGGTTTCCAGCCCGCCAGCAGGTACTGAAGGCTCAGAAAGGGGCCTGGGACACTTTTCACAAGTATCCCACTCTTTCCAATCACATCGCTTTCCAGAGGCCTGTGCCCATTCTCGGCAAGTCAGATGATAAAGCCAAAAAGAATCTTGGATTAAGTTCACAACTATCATCTCTTCTACCACTAGTTCTGGGCCATCAAATCTGGGGCAGAGTGATCACCTCTTTCCTTTTGAGCCGAAAGTCTCTGTTACTATAATCACTCCCTTACACTGGTGGAACTCAAACTAGCTCTTCATCGGTTGGCATGACGATGTTCACTATGAGATGCTGAGACATCTCTCTCCTGCCTCTCTTGCCACACTTCAGGTTGTTTTTAACTGGATCTGACAGGAGAACATTTTTCCTGATGCTTGGCACCAGGCTATTGTCCTCCCTTTCTCTAAGCCTGGGAAGGATCCTAAGATTCCTTCTAATTATCTTCCAATTGCTTTGACTAGCCGTCTCTGTAAGGTCTTAGAGAGGATGGTTAATGCTCATCTTGTTTTGTTCCTTGAATCAAACAACCTCCTCTCACCCACCCAGTGTGGGTTCTGTTGACATCGCTCCACCATGGACCATCTGATTTGACTTGAAAC
>NW_013667648.1:128388-130597 GCF_000517525.1 Limulus polyphemus
ATCCTAAGATTCCTTCTAATTATCTTCCAATTGCTTTGACTAGCCGTCTCTGTAAGGTCTTAGAGAGGATGGTTAATGCTCATCTTGTTTTGTTCCTTGAATCAAACAACCTCCTCTCACCCACCCAGTGTGGGTTCTGTTGACATCGCTCCACCATGGACCATCTGATTTGACTTGAAACCTCAATCAGGGAAGCCTTTCTCAAGAGGGAACATCTTATTTCTGTTTTCTTTGATCTTGAGAAGACTTATAATATTTCATGGAGGTACAGCATTTTGTGGAACCTCCACTCATATGGGTTGCGTGGCCATCTACCCACTTTTATTCAAAACTTTTTACTCGACAGGCAATTCAGAGTCCATGTGGTTTCAACACTTTCCCGTTATTTCACACAGGAACTTGGAGTCCCTCAGGGCTGTGTCTTGAATGTCACACTTTTCAGTATCAAGTATCCTACTGTTGCTAATGGACTCTAAATTGACAACTTTTACATCTTATGTAGGTCATCGAACATGAGGTTTATTGAGTGGCAGCTTCAGACTGCCCTCAGTCACTTGTTGAAGTGGACCACAGCAAATGGTTTTTACCTTTTCTTTTTCCAAAACCGTTTGCATGCATTTTTGCCACCAATGGGTTCTACACCTTGATCTCCATCTTGGTGATGTTGTTCTTCCCATGATCCCTGAGGCAAAATTCTTAGGGCTTATCTTTGACCCTAAGCTTACTTTCATTCCTCACATAAAGCAGCTATGTGTCAAGTGTACAAGGGCACTGAACATCCTCTGTGTTTTCTCTTACACCTCTTAGGAAGTAGATCGATGTTCTATGCTCAAGATCTGTTGTGCCCTTATTAGATTCAAACTGGTCTATGGTTCTGCCAGGATCTCAGCCTTGAAGGTGCCAAACACCATTCACCATCTGGGGCTTTGGCTCTGCACAGGAGCTTTCCACATTTCTCCAGTCCAGAGTTTGTACACAGTTCCACGAACCTCTTCTTTACCTCCACCATTTGCAACTTCCACTACAGTATGCTACCTAGCCTCGATCCTTACCACAGCATCCCACCTGGGATTGTCTCCTTCTTCCTCATTGGGCTGTGCTCTTGCAGAACAGAGGGTCTGCAATTCCTACTTTTGGCCTTCGTAACTGACTGAATTGGGTCTGGCATTGGATGATGTTGCTGTCCCCAATGATCAGCTCATTCCACCATGGCTTATTGAGGATAGCGGAGGATATGAGGAAGGCGGATACTCCCGATTGGAACTACTGTCTTGTCTTTGCTGAACATATTTCAAACTATTCAATGGTTCAAAATCAGGTGATTCTGTGGTTTGTTGTGGCTCAGTGGTTACTCACAGGATCCCCTCTACAGTTTCTATGTTCACTGCCATGTTTTATGCCATTTCTTTTTCCCTGGATCATATAGAAACTATGCAGTACAGCAATTGAATATTTTACACTGACTCTCTTAGCTCTCTACTGGCCCTGGAATCACTTAAAGTTAGTTCTCACCCTATTCTCGTTAATATTCAACAATGACTGGCCCATCCAGTTTTTCTGGATACCTGGCCACGTCAGTATTTGCAGGAATGAGCTCGCTGACATCGCAGCTAAGTCCGTCTGCTCTGGTGCCATCAGGGCTGTGCCTGTCCCATATATGGACTACAGTCCTGTATTCAAGGCATGGTTTTGCATCAGTTGGCAGTTGACTTGGGGTGAACAATATCATAACAAGCTTTTCCAGATCAAATCTTCTGTTGCTCTTTGGCCATCTTGTTTCTGTAAGGATCAGAAGAAGGAAGTTGTCTTGGCGTGGCTACGCATTGGTCACAGTTTTTTAATTCATTGTTTTCTTTTATCTGTTACTGACCCACCAATGTGTAGCCTTTGTGACACTCAAGTCACAATAGCTCACATTTTACTGTTGTGCCGTCATTACGGCCATGAGCAGTGGCACCATTTTCGACATGTACATTTTACGAGCTTACCCCTGACGTTGGACAGTGTCATTGGCAGTAGTGATGTACAGAAAACATACAAAAAGTTTCTGCATGAAAAGAAGTTGACCATGTTTTTAGCCTTTTGCAGGTTTTGGGCCTTTTTTAATTTTCTTTAAATGTTTTTACCTCATTTTCAAACTTTGTTTAGTTTTTAGCATGATTTCTTTTTACATTTTATAATCTTTTACCTTTGAAATTTTTACCAATTG
>NW_013667648.1:130618-140023 GCF_000517525.1 Limulus polyphemus
GTTTTTACCTCATTTTCAAACTTTGTTTAGTTTTTAGCATGATTTCTTTTTACATTTTATAATCTTTTACCTTTGAAATTTTTTACCAATTGTTTGTCACAGATAGCCCCATTGCTTTGCTCCATAAAATGGCAATCAACCAACCAACCAATCTTATTCAAATAAGGAAATTATATCTGTGCATTTTTATGTAGAAATATGTATATATATAAATTTGAAAATTTCGTTTTAAATGTTTATAATCTTTAAAACTTTTAATAAGCTGGGAAACTGTTATGTCCATATTTTTATTTTATTGTTCACCTTAGTCATTTTAGCCATTCTTATTGCCTAAATATGTTTGAACTGTTACCTAACAGTAAGAAAAAAAATATATATGAAACTGATTTGGGTATGGCATCTTGCACTGAGCATAGAGAATGTAGGGGATTTTAGATGTATTAGTTTAATTGTTTGGAATTAAATAGTAACTTCTCACTGGTAAAAATCATATAAAATATTTGATGTTTTATTTTTTACTTTCTATGTAGAACTAGAATATTTAAAGTTCAGCTGGTAAATGATACAGTATTTACTTAAATTTGATGTCTTTTACATCTGTTTGTGAATTATTAAGCTCGTAAAGCATGCAGGTTCAGAATTTAGAATTTGGCAAGCTGGTATGTGCAGTGGTTTTACTCAGAATGTATACCATTTGTTATATTTACAAAGCACTGGGAAGTAGCAGGTCTTCGCTGGATTAATTAATGAGCAGTTATTCTGTGAAATGTGATACGACGACATTTTCAGAATAAAACATGGAGAATGGTCAAACTTTTGAAGAAAATAAAAACTGAATTGTGGGTAAAATATAACAATTATAGCATTTAAACAATCACATACATTTTCTAAAATGGACCATATAAGCCTATTATTTTTAGTAATTTTAAAAACTACTAATTAGAACATGTAAAGTGAACCTTCTAAATTATTTACTGTCCCGGAAAATCAGTGAATGCACATTGCAAAGCTAAATTACTTTCATCAGTGGTTGAATACCATAAGAAACTATTTTTCCTCCTTTTTGTTTAGTTAGATTACTTGCGGTTACATTTCCTCATTCACACCACAGTTTTCTCTGAAGTAAAAATAAACATACTAGAGAAGAGCATACATTCAACTCCTGTCAAATCATCTTCCATTGAAAGAATTATTAGAGATTTTGAATCTGATGCATTTTGCTTACAAGATAGGAAATCAGCTTTATTGACTAAAACAAAGAAACAATGAAGTTAACATGGCAAATACAGATATTCAGTTTTGTTATTATCTTTACACAACTTTGAGGATTGTGGCACTGAAGCATTGCTTGTAAAGAAGAGTTGGGGCAGTGAAATTGGTTTTTTGTGAATCACTGAACTCTGCCTTCATCTTATTCAAGTGATTTTTAAACGAGACCCAAGCTCATCTTATTCAATTATACTTTCTAATGAGCTTAGATGTTCAGTGAGAACATTATTTATTGATATTATATGTTTACATATACAGGCATATTTTGAGAACACGGTGAATGAGAATTAAATTGTTATGGATTACGTCAAGCTTACATATTCCTCTGTTGTTTTTTTTTCTTGTTCAAAGAATAGTTACTTATCACCATAGCAACTACCTCTAAATATAAATATTTGTTTCCTAAAAAAATGGTCAGTTGAAAGCATAAAAAACAGGTTTATACTGATTATATTATATCTTACATTTAAACAATGAGAAGGAATGAAAAATTTTATTTTTCTTATTTACATTTAACATGAACCTATACATGAATCAGCATTCTTAGAAATAAATTGACTTCAGTAAGTCACATGTAAAACAATTCTCAGGGGGAAGTTTGCTCACAAGTTTTGTTCAAAAAAAAGCTTTTTAAGTGCAATATTGAGTAATTTTCTAAATGATAATGTTGTTCCTGTAAGAATGTTGCTGGTCTCTAGCTTTAATAGAATTCATATTATATTCGTCAGTGAATAATAATATATTCAAAAGCAGGCACTCTTAAATATAATTCTTGTTTTTGTAGAAGCTGTTATTTACTTTCTGTTGTAAACTATTTATTTATTTGAAACAGGTTTCGACAGAATGAAGGTGTTATTGTTTTAGGAGCTACAAACAGAAGGGATGACTTAGATAGGTAAGTTGTTGTTTTCATTTCATTTGAGAAACATACAGTAATTCGAGCATAAGCTGTGATTTGCTGTTTCAGGATTACAAGACAGTTTATACTTTCTGTATGTTATGAGGTACTACGTTTCAGAGTTTACATCATTCATTGGCCAACATTTCCAATATATTCATACCATACATCAATTAAGAGAACTGATGTTCATCTCAATATAATACTTGCTTTTCATTGTAAATTTTATTTCTTCCATTGTTTTTTGGATATTTAAACCTGTAACATTATGAGGTTGAGCTACGATTGTAGTTTAGCTTCATGAAATTCTGTGTGGTGTTGTTTGTAGTGTTCTTCTATAGCTTAATTTTCTATTCTATTATTTCTTACTTACCTTTTATTTTTGTGTAATCTCTACTTAAATTCCTTTTAGTTTGACCAATACAAATACTACCACATTCACATTCTATAAATTTCAGTTTTGTCTTTTATCTCAATGTTATCTTTGGTGTTCCCCAAAATTTTCTTTATCTTATTCGTAAACTTAAAAATGTGGTAGAAGTTGTTTCTTAAAACATTAAATAATTGACCTGTAAACTCTTTCCATACAGCATAGGTGCATTGCACCTAATTCGTAACCACCAAAGTAACCATGAAGTTAGTCATACTATAACTTTTGATAATGTATATGTAACTTCATGAAATTTCACACTATCAGTAAATGTTACAAGCCTTTTGTACGCAAAAAATCATATTTTTAATTAAAGATTTGCTCATAAATTTTTGCACTAGGAATGTTGACTATCGAAAATTCAAAGGGATTTTGATCTTAAGATTAAAAATGCTTTTATTTACCTGAAAATTGTCAAATTCAATTTGTGATCTCCAAAACCTCCTGAATAATATCAAACTTTTTTTTTTCAAAAATGCTTTATATTTAGCAGTTATTTTCTCAACTCTAACTCCATACAGGGTTGGTCGATGTTACAAAATATTAATTCTAAAATAGTTAAATATTTAGTTAAAAATTGTTGAAATAAGAGTACAGAAATTCAGGATTTATAGTAATTTCCATTAAAGTTAACATGCTCAAAATTCAGTTTAAAATTGAATACATAAAGAAAAAATGATATGATCAGATATAAAATTGTGAATAAGAAAATTAAAGTAAACAACACAAAAATAAATGCATAATTCAGGAATAAAATGAAAAATAGTAAAACTAAAGTTAAGAAACAAAATAATTGTAAACAGAAATGTTTAAAATTTAAGAAGATCCAAAAAAATGTAACCTACAGTGTTTCAGAGCAATTTAAATCAAAATAAGTAAAGAGGAGGCTGACCAATACTTTAGAATTTAAATGTAGAATCCAGAAGTAAAAAAAACCAATAATAACTACTGAATTCAAAATAAACAACTGTCCATAACATCTGGCAGGATATATGATGATAAGTTTTGAAAAATGAGCTGCAAACAACTGGAAATCAATAAAAACAGTTATATAAATGATAAACTAAATTGCTCATACTTGAAAATGAAGATTATTGTAAGACATGTGACATATACAGTCATTCTTTTGATGAAACCTACTAGTTATATATATATAGAACTTGTACAGGCTTTCATTCCTTATAACAGTTACATATCTCAGGCATGCACAAACAGTAATTTCTTGAAAAAAGAGTTAAGACTATTCAGGCATCTTGGATTAGTAACATTGTAGGGTATCAGTAGCTCCTGATAAAGCTGTAGTAACAATATATTAAGCCAATAAAGATAAATTCTGGAGATATAGGGCATTCTTTTATTTACATTAATAGAAATGTCTCATGATAAACTCCACTTTGCATTAAACAAAGCTTAGAATAATAGTTAAGACTATGCATGAATTATATACATCAGAGGAACTTTTCACACACCCTTTCCTGTAGAAAGGACAGTATATTACATAGGTCTACTGTTGGCTTCCAGTGTTCTCATGAGATTCATCACATAGGCTTTTGGAGGTCTCCTTAATCTTGATCACCACCTCTTATAGCTTCTTGATTTTTAATGCAAGTTGGGAATTTCGTTCATCTTTCTACCTCTTTTAAGATCTTTGACATGTTGAAATATCACCCAAACTTCTGTCCATTGAGTGACATGGGTCTGTCTAGGATGCATTCAAGCAACAACTTTCATGCTCAGGATCAGAAGTCACAAAATCTTCAAATATTTCAGTGCTGTGCAACTGAACATTTCCTTTCACCAGCACCAGTGAAAGAACTGGTTATAGTCTGTTTTCTTTTTTTTTTTCACTTGGTGTGGTGTAGATAATCCAGCAGCTTTAGTTTCATCCAGTGAAAAATCATACTTTTATGACAGTTTCATTTAAAAAATAATTGTTTTTGTACTCTAATTAACTAACACAAAACACTATTTTTTTTCTCTCATTGTAATCTAAGCTAATTTCTGCAGGTGTTATTAAACACAAATATTGTAACATTGAAGCAAAAGACTCCATTTTCCTGAAAAATTGTATTCTCTGTGTATATGGTTTTGTGTTTGTAATGTACAGTGCATGTGTACTATCATACATGCAAGCCATAACATATTTAATAACTGTATATACTTACAGCATTGGATAGGTTAAGAATGGCAAAAATTTTGAATCACATACATCTAATGTTGTTATACCCTGGATATAGTGGTAAAATGTTCATTGTAACGGCTAATATTCAACACCTGTAGTAGCAATCCACTAACTTACTGCTGTATAGGGGGCTGGAAATTTGATTCAGTGCTACACAAAAATAATGCAATTCCAGACAAAATTTATCAGTAATCGTGTCTTTCCATTAGAATTTTACATAACTCAGGTCACAGCTTATTCTGTAAACTACTATATGTGTACACACACTGGGTAAACATAAGGTTAGACAGTAAAACTCATTTACTGTCATAGCTACTACCACCACCAGCAGTCATGTTGTCCACTACAGTAATATCATTTTGTGGGTTGTGAAATCAGTATCATAAGAAAATTATTTCAACTAAGGCTTACGGAACAAGGATATTTCCACCATGATGTGTTTCAGTCTTTCTTCTTTTTTTTTTTGGCAGTGCTAGAGCACATTCAAATTACTAAATAACAAGAAGATTGTTACAGTCCTACCAAGCCCAAAGGTGTGGTCTTGTATGTTCGTACAGGGCAAAGTCACACATGAAAATGTCCAAGACCTTTGAAAAAATCTTTTAGCAAGTTTTTCTCTATAGACTAAACCTAAGCAAGTATCACAAAGTTCATTTAGTTTCTTGGTATATCAAAATGTCAAGCAATGATTTTCAGTAAGATCTGTCATCACTGTTTTACGTTTACATTTGATAACTGCAGCTATTCTACGTGTAGGAGCTAACAAATTTTCATACAGTCTCTACTGCAAAATATTGCTCGGAAAGTAAGGATTATTTCATGATTTCAGTTGTTTATTTCCATCACATACCTGTCATAACTGTTAAAAAAATTGAGTAATCTGTGCAAAACATTTTATAATGAAAACTCGTCTCAGTGACTTAGAAAGTAAGACTCCCTTCAGATCATCAGTATCTAACTACTGATCCTTATCGTCATCCTAATTGGTTTCTTCTCAATTATAGTGGTTCAGAGGTAAGTGTTGATGCCATGGACAATTTTCTGAACAGATGAAGTGTTGTACTTTTGATTCGTTCGTGTCTGATTCATAATTAACAGCTAGATTGGTGTCTGTAGTATCTGTCTCTTTCAACAGCAGAACGAGAATGCTTTTTTTCTTCTCTAAATCATAAATATCCTAACCTTTTGATTCCTACTCAACCAATGCATAAGAGGTTTGCCAGCAATGTATAGTTTTAAATGTTACACAGTTCTTAAGTATTTAATAGGAACTTTTAACTCTATAAGTTTATTTTAAACCTAACTAATTCAGAATAAAAAATTCTGGAAGAGCTGAAAATTCTCTTAAGCATAATATATCAAATATATACTATAGAAATGTTTAGTGGAAATGGCTGCTCAAGTTCAGAAAATACAATAGACAACTTTCACTGACTGGTAGCTTAATTTCATTCATTTTCAAGCAAAATTAGGCCATAAAGAGTTTGTCAGCTTGTTTCAGTGTTTTCATGAATGTGCATTTATGTACTTCTATTGTTACAACATATATCTGATCTAAGATTTTGAAGAACACTTATCAAAAAACATCACACTAACATCACCATTCAAACTAATGCAAAAATTGTGAACCATATACATCTAATGTTAGTTCTCGGATTTGTTCCAGTTTTGCTTTTATTTATGTTTATACATAAACTTTTCTTATGTATTTATTTTTTACGTTTGAAATGCGTGTAATTGGCTTATTACATCACATTTTTGGAAGGTAATATGAGACATAACCAAGCTTAAACTAAGGTTTATTTTCTTTGCTTTACCCCAAAATGTTTTATATTAGATTTGTGAAGCTTTTCTGCTTTTGTTTCTTTGTAGAGCACTTTTAAGACCTGGTAGATTTGATGTTGAAATACAAGTACCTATTCCTGACTTAAAAGGAAGAAAAGAAATTTCTAAGTTATATCTTGACAAAATAGTAAAAGCTCATGATGTAGATCTTGACGTCTTGGCAAGAGGTAGTACAGGATTTACTGGGGCAGACATAGAAAATATGATCAACCAGGCAGCTCTCCGGGCAGCGATTGATGGTGCAGAGGCTGTGACCATGAGCTATATTGAAAATGCTCGAGACAAAGTCCTTATGGGTAACTAATTCTTCATATGTGTGGGTGTCTTTCGGTATTTTTAAATTTAACATCTAGATTATCACAAAACAAGCATTTAATTGATAACAAACTAAGCAAAATTTAAACATATTTCATTTTAACCCTTTCATGATTTTTTCTTCCTTTCTTACAGTGGAAATGTTAAACCAAATTTCATTAAAGGTATTTATATCTTGGCTATAGCTGTTTTTGAACCTGAGTATTGTTAGTAGTTAGTCATGCAACATGTTGTGATATCATAAAAGGGTAAGAAGAAAGGGCTGTAGTAATGAAACCACTAACAAAAGGAGGAAATCACATAAAAAAAACAAGTCATGAATAATTCTGTTTCAACGGATAATAGTTTATTAGCAAATATAAACTCACACTTTGAGATGGTTAAAAACATTTATAAAAATCAAGAAATGCATTGTTTTTAGGTGAGACTACCTGGAGTTGCTTTGAAATGGAAGTTGGAACTTTGGGGTGGAGATTATTTTTTGTGTGTGTTTGCATTACACTGAAAATATTACAAATGATAAAATGTTGATTATAAAATATTTTTGAGTTGAAACAAAATGATTATTTTTTCTTAAAGTTTCTAATTTGATATGCAGGTATGCACTCGACACTTGAAAGGTGCTCTCTCTACCAGATTTGGTTGATTTAGTTTTTTGAAAACCTTTACAGTAAATTTTGTCATTTTAGTGTATAGAGTGTTTAAATATTGCAGTGACTTAGTTATGGTTACTGCTTGAACCACAATTCTCCAACAGATAAAAACATCATCATTTTAAACTTAATTATTTAATGTTTGTAGAGTATGAATACTTGAAACTGAATTGTTGAATTTTATGTGAAATGAAAATGTTTGGAATTAATTGATGGGTGAGCTTACAAACTCTTGTATAAGGAAGGTACCTTGTTAACAGGAGCAGTATTATTGAAATGATGTTTTTTTCCTTTATTGTACTTAAAATTCATAATGAATTTTCTAAGAATGAAGTATTTAAAAATATATCGAACTTTGTAATATTATAGAAACTCTCTGAAAGTTTTAATTGTATCAGCTCTCATTAACCTAGCTAGGTGGGGATCTTTGTATGATTTGTTTTTTGTAATGTTCGCCAGCTCTCAAACTAATAAAGAGAGGTATTAAAATTTGGTAAGGAACATACTGTTTGATTAATTCAAAAATACAATATCAGCAACTTTCATAGTAGGAAAATTCTGATTTTTATTATTATAATATTTCAACTCACAGTATCAGGTGAACATAAAGTGATAGTTACATATAATAAAGCATTTTGAATTTCAGAGAACTTTACATTCATGATCATGAGGACATGGTTTGCATGTGACATTAATTAGCTTTTTAATAAAATGAAATATAGAATATACTAATATAGATAAGGGGAGCATTTCAAATCTTTATTTTTGCATTGGTTTAGATGACTATATCATTAGTGCATCATTATATTTTTTGTTGATGTCTGGTTCTCATCTGATAATTTCAAATTGTTTTCAGTGGTAATATGTTTGATTTCTTTTAGACATTCAAAAATGCGGGAAGGTTCTTTAAGATTCTCCTTTAGTCTGATGCTCATTTTTTCCTGATTTTTCCTATATGAAAGTGTTTACAAGAGTTGCATTTTGGTTTTGTAAATGATGCCATTATTTTTATATTCAGTGGGACAATTGTTAGTAATAAAGGTCTTTATTTTAATTCCTGGCTTTTGTACAGTTAGGATATTCTTGTCGATTTTGTATTTCTTCTTGAGAGTCATTTCCGTAATTGATTTAAGTCTTCCCTGATGTGTTTGACTTAAAGAATTGTAGTAGTGATAAAGTGAAAGTTGTTTTCATCTCTAAGACTTGTATTTCTAATTTTGTTGGATGTGCCAATTACATTTTGAAAACTTCTTATGAATGGTTTTTCTTTTTTGAATGGAGATTCGGAAATTCTTTGTAATTCATTGTTAAAATTGTTTACAAAGTGTATATTAAATGCTATTTGCATATTACACTGCAATGTTCCTAGTTTTTATTTTATGGAGTGTGAAGATTTCCAATTAACTTGTTGCTTTTCTTTGGATTTTTGTGTCAAATCCTGATTGTTTTATTATGGTGTTGAAAGTTAAAAAGTTTTTTGAGAAATTTTCTTACTTTTGCAATTGTGAATTGAATGTTGGGATCTAAGTTGTTGATTTGGTTTCAGAATCTCTTTTTTTCTTCACCAGAGTTGAAGCCAAAGAACGCATCATCGATGTATCACAATCAATATAAGGGTTCAGATATGGCTTTGTTTAAGGCCTGTTTTCCAGTTGCATTAAAAAGGTGTATGCTACTGCACTTGGTAGTGTTCTATCCATACAGATCTCATCAAGTTGACAATAATGGCTGGAGACGGCTTAAATGGGTAATGAAGAAAAACTTTAATATAAGCTTATATTGCTGTCATGTTAAGCTTATATTAAAGTTTTTC
>NW_013667648.1:140033-146731 GCF_000517525.1 Limulus polyphemus
GAAAAACTTTAATATAAGCTTAACATGACAGCAATATAAGCTTATATTAAAGTTTTTCTTCATTACCCATTTAAGCCGTCTCCAGCCATTATTAGTCTCAAAGTGGGTTCCTCGTCATCGAAGTTGACAATAAGTGATGTAACTGACTTTGAAACAGAACTTGGTGAGGTTAAACAAGGTTAAATGAGGATGTGAAAATTCTGCTTTTCAGGTCTTTGATAATTAGTTAAATAGCACAGTTGTAGGTTTCTTCTATTTGTCAGAGAAACAGACATCAACAGAAGAAAGGTAACCAAAGCACTACTTATCAAGTCATCTAAGCAAACTGTAAATAAATATCCAAGACCCCCCCCCCCCCCTTATTTGATATTAATATTTTATCTACCTCATTTTACGTAAAAGTTAATTGAGCACCACCTACAAACCTTGTCCTTGCCATTATGAGTTTGTAAAGTTCTGAAATTCAGGCTGCTTTATTGAATATAACTGTTACCTGATGATGATCTGATACTATAGGTTGAAATGTTATAATCATGAAAATTCAAATTTCTCTACTGTAGAAGTTGCTGTTATTGCATTTTTGAAAGAGAGGGATTGCAAAAACAAATACTGAATGACTGATTTTTAGTTTTGTTAACAAAGAAATGTGGATGCATATATATATGTGTGTGTGTTTGTTTATTATTATGTTTTTACTTTTCATGTAATTGATCTTGGCAGAAAGATAGATAATGCTTTTCTTTCTATCTGTGCTAGACATTATATTGCATCATTCCTATGCTCAGATAGACAGAAAATAATTACAATGTTGAACTTCTTTACTTTCTTTGTTGGAAATTGTAATTATTCTGGTATATTACATTTGATGCTTATATTGCCAATTGATATTCTTAATTAATTACACTAATATAGGTAAAGGACAGTATCATTGAACAGTATTTGTTTACACTTTATGCAATTTAAATAATACAATGTGTTTACTGTTTCCAATAATGTGACCTGACAGTAATGCCTAATGAGGTTTCATCTACCACATGTAACTATTACTTTATCCCACTTGGGAATGATCCACTCTGACATTTCTGTGCTAGTGTCCTACATTACCAGGCATGGGTACACCTGGTCAAGATACCTTAATTTTCGATTGTTGTATTTTCTTTATTAGACTGACTGCCACCATATCATTTTGTTGGCATGTTTCAATAAGTTTGCCCTGAATCTGGTCACAAATCAGTTATCCCATCCAGACAGGATTCTACTGATGGTATGGTCTTTGGATCTTCTCATTTTACCCTTTCATCTTGATACAGACCTTCCCCATTTTTAGTTTCCTGTTCATGTGGGAGAAGTGGATGCTCTCAGTCAGGATTGAACAGGTCATTACCTCTATGCATATCCTCCTATTCAGCTTCTTCCTTGTGTCCTATCAATAGTTCAGATTATTCTGTGTCGAGTTCTCCTGGTGGCACCATATTGGCCAGATCTAATGTTTTCCACTTCTGCAGTGGCTTTGGTGTCACCTCCCCTTCCTCTGCCTTCATATCCCACACTCCTTTTTCAACCTCATTCCTATGTGCATCATCCATCCATACACACACTCCATCATCATCATGTGTGGCTTTTGTCTGATCCCTTATCTTAAGGTCGAGAAATTCTGAGCATTTAGCTTCCTTGGTTTCCCTTCCTGTTCATCCTTCCTCTTTGACGGTTTACCAGCATAGGTGATATACTTATTGCTATTGGTCTATATGTGTAAGTTATCATCCTACCATTCCTCCATTGCCATCCTTTTTCACTTGGCTTTATGACTGGGACATATCCGTTTTCTTTGTTGTGGGTTATAGGGCAGTTTTGTCTTCCACTTTTTGGTTTACCAAATTTGTTTCTGTGTTCCAATTTCATGTACTATGTATATTATTTCACTGATTCTCCATTATTTATCTTCTCCACCCTGTTTTTCTCCAGGATTGGAACCTCATTCTTGTCCTTCATACTCTTACTCGTCCTCCTTTGTCATCATGTTTGTCATATTACTTTTCTTTGATGTCTTTGTTCCTCATTTTGTTGGCATGTGGTCACCATCTTTCCAAAGTGTTTGGTGTTGGGTTCGCTATGTTTTGTTCTTTATGCCCAAGATTTCAGCTGCTCAGGAGAGTAATCCTGATTTCACTCCTCATTGCTATCCCTTCATCTCCCACCTTTAGGACTGTTCCGATCCTTACTGACTTTTTAGATGGTATATGACATGTACTGTGTCCTTCTGTGGTTTCCAGATCCATTTGTTTCTTCATTGGAATCCTACTTTTCTCCTTATGGGTTGGATTCACCTGTCACTTTGCCTGACATATTTTTCCCTTTCTCTGGATGTTTGTCATGTTTTTCCCATCAGATTTGTCACCTTACCTTGTCCCTAGCTGCTCTTTTCAGTCTTCCATTTGTGGACATCATCAGGGCGGGTATGTGAAGTACAACATTTGTTTTAATTTTTCTTTACAGGGGCCTTTTTCAACATATGATTTGGTCCCACTCTGTGGTGAGTGGTGCTTGACCAGGTATACTTAATCCTAAATCTGCTCCATGCATCCTATGACTGTAGTAGATGTCTATCACGGTGAAGCTGTTTATATTGTGAACCTGACATACAATTCCAGATGCTGCTAGGTGTTGGTTGATTGATTCCATCCCATTGTTTCTTAGGCATCGATATCACAAATATTACGTGAAATATAATAAAAAGTCACAGATTCATGTTACACACACACCGTAGAGATGGAATGTTCCATAGGACCACTCGACCAAACATGGTCTTCATAAATAGGTTCATCCCAGACTGTACACTCATGGAATTACATGGGTAAAGCAGATGGGTTGCCTGCCTATCTCTGATGCTCTGTAGCATTGAAACTCTTCCTACTGTGGACCTGATGTATAATTCCAGATGCCGCCATTAATGTGGTAGCTCCAGTGCCGTGGTCTTCGGGACTCTCTATCACACCCCCCCCCTCCTTCTAATGGAGTATGGGAATCCTTGCCACTTCCTAGTTCCTAGCTGCTAGGGTGGTGGACCATAGAGGCTAAGTAGCTTAAATCTCATAACATTATAGATTTATATGTAGTTATTATTTTTAGTATATTGACTTTTGAGCCATGCCTGGCTAACAATACAGAAGTTACAATGATGCAGTTCACGTGCACTCATGTTAACATATCAAATAACATAAAACTGACCTTTCGTCTGTACAAAGTAACTTGTCTTGACTGTCTTTTAGTAGAGTGGTATTTTGTAAAATACAGTCACATTTCAATTATTATACATTATATATGTATATAGATTATTGCTATTTTGAAATAAGTTTTTAAACTTATTTTTCTTAAAACATAGAACAGTAAATAAAGAAGTAAAGCAAACAATTATCTCTTCTATTTGTGACCTTTGTACACTGTTGCTGCTTGGCGTAGGTTGCTAAGCCTTTAAAAATTTTGCACGCGGAGGATATGAAACAAAATATATTTTTTAGGTTCTTTATATACAGTTGAATAACTAAAAAATCATAAATTACTACATCAGTACCATAGAATTCCTCTATAATTTATCAAGCTTAGTAACTAAGCTGTTTTTGAGTCTACAAAAATATGAAATTTTGAGCAGACTAAAGACACAACCTACCTCCTTGAAATCTTGGTTCAAAAGAACAAGACGGTGTCCTAAGGCTTTAAAATGGCTGAAAAAGCCACTATTGGGACATTCTGAGTTTTTGAATTAGTTATTCACATGTCATATATTGAAGTAAGTGTATATAAAGGAGCATTTCCAAAAATGGAAAGAGGTGGGCACGAGGGCCACTGTGTTTGATTCATTATATGAGCAATATCTTAACAAATAGAAAAGATATAGAGGTTCGTATTTTATATTCTACTTTGTCAATATTGTTAGTTTGAGTTCCTAATTCCTACAAAACTATAGAGTTAGTATTTTGACATCACAAGCATCTAATTTGAACTAGTGCTGCAATCAATAGTGGTAACAAGACACATAAAAATCGA
The DNA here is from genome assembly GCF_000517525.1 of Limulus polyphemus. NCBI lineage: Eukaryota > Metazoa > Arthropoda > Merostomata > Xiphosura > Limulidae > Limulus > Limulus polyphemus. The sequence goes on from NW_013667648.1 coordinate 144,078, forward strand.
TGTTTAACTGTTTTTTTTTATATCTACTTTTAACTAAGAAATTAAATAATGTACAATGCTAAAATTTGAATTATAATCTACAGTTTGATACCAAACTTATTGACATAAGATCATGAAATAGTAATTCAATAAAATTTTGAATGTGAGTCAACAAATGCAATAACATGGTCTTTGACCCATGACCCATCTCAAAAAGTTTAATTGAAAATATATTTCAGATAGATATGTACTTCCTCTTGCATTTCCCACCCTTCCTCCCAACTTCTGATGTGATTTGGTTCAATTAATTATGACTAATCTTGAAGTGATTAACAAGTGCATGATTAAAGAGGGTGTTGGTTACCATAAGGTAGTGTTGTGCTCCTATTGGTGGAGGGTTGGTGTATGATCATTTACATCTTGATATACAGTAAAGTTGTAGGAGTTTCAAGGCTAGTGATGAGCAGAAAATTTGTGCTGATAGAGGGAAGTACTAGTTAAGAAAGTTTTTTTGTTATAGGAGGTAAGTATCTATTGGAAATACATTTTCAGTTTAGGAAAATGTTAACTTTTGTTGTTGTTACTGTTATTCTGTAGGCCCAGAAAGAAAATCTCGTATTCCAGATGAAGAAGCTAATGTTATTACAGCCTACCATGAAGGAGGTCATGCTTTGGTTGCTTACTACACCAAGCACTCTCATCCACTACACAAGGTGACAATCATCCCCCGTGGACCTTCACTTGGACATGTGAGAAAGACCTTTTATAGTAATTTATACAGATTTTATATATAAAATCAGAAATGTGTTGAAAATACAATTTGTTTTTCAAAAATTCTTATAGTATTCAGTGTGATGCACATTATAAGTGTGCAGGAAAAAACCTTTGATATACTGAACTTGCATCAAAATCATCCTTCCTTTTGCCAGTTTCTTAGGAATTTTCAAATCTTTTTCCAGACTTGAGAATTGTCATTGATATTTCATTTGTACTTAATCAAATGGCATAAAACTTAGTATACACTTTCTAAGTAGCATCTAGTTTCTGCTTTAAAAAATTAAAATAACTTTAGATATTGCCTTGAGAAACACCTTTCGAAAAGAAATTACAAATACATGCATTTACATCAAAATATAATTTTTTTTATGAACAAGAAAGTTTAATTTGAAATGTCCAACTAATTTCAACTTGTTTAATATTCATTAACTCTTTCCACACTGGCTCAATTGAATCAACCTAACTTGTAACCATTTTGTACTCGTTACAGTTTCCATACAATAACTTTTGATACAGTATGTATATAATCACAAAATTTGACAGATTCTCAATAAACATCCCAAGACTTTTGTAACGAAAAAGATTTTTTAAATTAAATATTTTTTAATAAAGATTTGTTTCTGAATATATCAAGTATTTTTGTTTACTAGTCCAAGTGCAAAGTAATTTTCATGTTAAAATTACAAAAATCTTTTATTTATCTGAAAATTTTGAAATTTCATGTGTAATTTCTAAAATCACCTAAATAATTAGAAAATGCTATTTTTCATTAAAACTATATTTTATATGTTATCTTCTCTACCATAATTCTGTATGAGGTGAATCAATTTGACCACCAAAAAAAAGGAAATAAATCTAAATTACATTTTTTTTTTCTTTCTAGATCACTTCAGATTGTAATATGAAACTACATTTGTTATATAGCTTTAAACTCATAACAGTATACATCTGTTTTTATTTAAATTTTATTGTGTTATTGTCCTTTGAATCATGTCTAAATTAATATTCCCACCATAAAATTTACATAATGTATGGGTTGCTTGGGAGCTGCTAATGAGCATACCTTATGAAAAAAAATTTATTATTCTTATTGTTCGTTTTACATTTCTCTTACTCTTATAATAATAAATAAAGAATACACATGAAAAACAAGAAATAAAATACCTGGTGTTTTTTTTTATGCCTTTGACTGTCAGTGACACTTAAGCCTACTTTTTTATACTAATGATACTACTGCACTAAATAATTTTTCATTTCATTATATAATGTACCAAAGAACACAGAATGATAACATGCAAAAAGCAAACAATATCACATAGCTATTGCAATTTTTTGGCTTTCTAACTATGTGATAAGAGCTGTTAAAAATTCAGCTAAGCTCATCAAAGTGTTTTCCATGGGAATAAAAATTTTACTTGAAGTGAAATAGACAGTTCTATGTATTGAAAACAACGTGATACAATACATAATTTGATAGATTAAAACCTTGGCTTTCTGTTGGTTATAAATAATGTACTATTAAGCATCAAAGAGAACTAGAAGCAATTTCTGAAAGAGAACATGTGACAGGTGAATATGGCAAGTGGAGTCTGATTTTATGTCTCTGTAACCAAATAAAATTGAAACCTATAAAAATTATGCTTTGCCTGAGTAATGACAATGTTATAAAGAGTAATTTACATTAAAATTTTTAGTTTGAGGAGGGGTGGTAAATAAATTGGAGAAGAGGGGATACCTGGACAGAAATGTCACAATTCTCACATTAGGGAAAATTGAGGATTGCCTTATAAAATTAAGAATCTGAAACTTATATGATGTTAAAATTTGGATTATTAGCTATGTTTTTATGCCACATTTATTTATATAACATGATAAAAAAATAGTTTAATTAAATTTTT
>NW_013667648.1:147425-148736 GCF_000517525.1 Limulus polyphemus
AATGTAACCCACTAAAACTTCCTGACATGTACACAAAATGATGCCCATTCTGAAAGAATTAATACATTTCTTTTGATGCTTTATTTTGCTAGTTAAAACGTTCACCACTTGTGGCTATAAACAAACAAAATCCAGCAAAAACTGACAAAAATTTACATGTGACTTAGGAACTCACCTTTCAGAATGGTGTTATCTTTGTCAAGTATTGCATCATGATTTTTACTAACAATTTTCTTGGTCTTTATTAGTTTATATCTAATAAGTATAGATTGTTTTTGATAAATATTAATTTTTTATTATGTTGTTTAAATACTTTAAATTTGTGAAATAAAGAAGGATTTGAGTCATCCATATAGTTTGTTTTCACTTACCGTATTTGCTAAGCTTGACTAAATACATTTGATATCCTATAATAGAAGAATAATCCTGTAGGTTTCAAATAGGTGTAATTTAATATCAAAAAATTATCAGGAACATAAAGAACATATAAAGAAAATACTAAAAATTCTTTAAGCTGTGGTTTGTAAACTTTGTATTATGATTCTTTATGTACCACAACAGGAGTATGTATGAAATTATGCAAGGTGGTTGTTGAATGGAAAATATAGAGTATTTTGCAGGTTAAACCATTGAAAACAACAAGGTAATATTAACAGATGTATATATTTCTTAATATATACGTTTGCTGATGCAATGTTTTGGGCAATGATCCTTTTCAGATATCTGTAGCTGAACAATAAACAAAAAGGTACTATTTCAAAGGTCACATGACACTATAACAAGTAATTGTGTGTGAAAATGTTTATAAATGCTTGATACAACATGAGTGAGAATTAAAAAGTTATATGTATGTATACATAATGAAAAAATAGCTCCAGTACTGTTGATTACCTTAACTCTTTCACTATGGGCTCAGTATCAAGGACTGACCTTGTAACCATTTTGTGCTTGTAATAGTTTTCATGCTATAAATTTTAATACAATAAGCATATTTTCACAAAATTTTGCAGATTATCAGTAAACATTACAAGACTATCATACAAAAAAATATAAATTTTTTATTAAGTTTTAAGATTTTTAAATAAATGTTTTTCTCATGCATTTTTTTTCAATTGTTAACTGTATAACATGCAAAGTAATTTTGATTTTATGATTTAAAATACTTTTATGCATCAGAAAATTTTCTAATTTCACATGTGAAATCTTTATAACTTTCAGATAATTGTCAGATTTTTTTTAAAAAACTTTTTATTTGTTATTTTCACTATTGTATCTCTATGGGTTTGGTTGATTTGACCGACCTCGTAACCA
>NW_013667648.1:149063-151295 GCF_000517525.1 Limulus polyphemus
ACATTATACATATATATTTATTTATTTTCACCCCTCAGCTGTGCCTGATTAACATTACAGAAGTTGCAATAATGTGGTGCACATGCACTCATGTTACCATATCCAAGAATATAAAACTGGCCTTTACAGAATTAAATGTTTTGGCTATTTTCTGGTAAAATATGGTCACATTTCAGTTATAATACATCATATATCTATATACGTACATACTATTTACAAATAAGTTATTAAATTTTATTGATTTTTCTTAAAACATAGAACAGTAAATAAAGAAGTATAGAAAACAATTATCTCTTCAAGTTATGAACTTTGTACTGATTTGATGCTTGACGTAGGTTGCTAAGCCTTATCAAATTTTGCATGTGGAGGATGTAAAGCAAAATAATTTTTTTTAGGTTTTATATATGCATTTCGAGATAACAAAAAATCATAAATTACTATACCAATATCACAGAATTCTACTCTAATTTATCAAGCTTGTAACTGAGCTGTATTTTGGTCTAAAAAAGTATGATTTTTCAAGCTCATTAATGTCTTACTTTACTGCTTGGAATCTAGCATGAAAAGAAAGAGTTTGCTGCACAAATAGTTTGCAGAGGCTGAAAACACCACTAGGGAGCACTCTGAGCTTTTGATTGGTTGTACACGTCATTGGGCAAAGTAGGTGTATGTAAGCAAGTATTTTTAAAAATGGAAGAGGTGGGTGGGGCCACCTTGGTTGTTTTTTTTCACTAAATATATTAATATATCCTAAAATAGAAAAGAGAGGATGTTCTTAACTTATATTCTAGCTTATCAATATTGGTAGTTTGAGTTCCTAATTCACATGAAACTATAGTTTTAGTATTTTGACATCACAAACCAGTACTGCAATTTCAACCAGTACTGCATTCAACATACCATATGATGCACAAAAGTTGATGTTTAGCTGTGTTTTTAATATTTATTTCTAAGTTAAGAAATTAACTAATGTATAGTACTAAAATGTGAATTATAATCTACAATTTGATACCAAACTTTTTGACATACATTCATAAAATAGTATTTCAATAAAGTTTAGAATGCAAGTTTATAAACATGATGACATGGCCTTTGACCCATGTCAGTAAGGCTAATTGTTAATAGGTTATTAAAATCAGCACTGTAAAACAATAATGAACTTAATATAAGGTGAGCATTAAAGAATTCTTATATATGTTTATATAAATATGTATGTATATAGACACACACCTATTTTTAAGTTTTAAAATAATAATGAAAATATCAAAATTAGGTAACAGTTGAAAAATAAAAGTAATTGAAGGTTTAATTAAGGCAAATTACAAGTCATAAAGAAATCAATACTGACATTTTAAGATAAAAGTTAAAACCAAAGGATAGAAACATTACAAGAGGACAATGTTCATTTATAACATAAGGGGTGGATAGTCCCTTGGTCAAATATTACTTGTTTTCTTGTAGATTGTGGTTATATTTTTTTATAGGAGACTTTTTCAAAATATTGAAGTGTGAAGCTACTGCTTTATCTGTATCACAATTTACTGTGTCTCTGAGATATTCTGCTAATAATTTTTACATTTTGTAGAAATCTGACACCATTAAAGATATTTTTCAAAGCCCCCCTCTCTCCCATAGTTTCCTACAGTCATGATACCAATATTGGAAGTTCCTTATCTCACAACAACCTTCAAAAACTCACCTCCACAAACAAAAAGATTACTGTAGCTAGCTATCCTTGTAATAGAAGGTGCCACAGCATGTGCGCTTATGTTAACCAGAACATCCTAAGTCAAATTTTTACATTAAGAAGCAATACAACTGTACCTCAAAATGTCATATATTCTATTGTATACACAGGAGAAACCAGTAGATTATTAACAGAACATACCAAGAACATCTTGAAAACATACTTTACACAACCATACCCTTGAACATTTTAAAATACTTGTTTTGAGAAAGACTCCTACAAACAAGTATAACCAAGAACTGCAAGGAAAAATAATTTTTGAACTGGAAAGTATCCTTTGGTTTTAACTTCTTTTTTAAAATCTTCCTTCTTTCTTTATTTTTTCATAGATTTATAACTTTTAACTTGTGTTAACTAAACCTTCAATTACTTTTTTTTTTCTAACTTTTACCTATTTCTCATTTATGGATTTTTATTTCAAAATGCAATAAAACATATGTGTTTATTTATAGTATTTTGGCACTTGTGTATAAAGTTAAAATCAT
>NW_013667648.1:152295-161273 GCF_000517525.1 Limulus polyphemus
ATGACGTTGTAACGTCGAAACATGTAGAGTTGTCAACTTTTTGAAGGCCATAGAAAGGCCTAAATAAAATGTTTTTTATTGTGTACCAGTTTAACGTTGAATATTATTTATGATTTTAATACATATGTTTAATCTGTATGTATGTTACTGTTTAACCCTCCCTGCATGGGCATTCTTTACTGTGCATGTCACAAGGTTTTAAATGACTTACATTCAAAATTTAATTCAACTACTTTTTGTTTATGTTATACCAATTAGTATAGCATAAAATTTTAGCTAATAATTCATATTGTAATAGTATACAAGTTTTAAGATCTTAATTATATAAGGCAATATTTACAAGAAAATCCTGTATTTTCCCTAGTGTGAGAAATGTGAATTTTTTTCTGTAGACATACCCTCTTCTGTAATTTATTCACCACCCCTCCAATAAATACAAAATTTAATGTAAATTACTCATTATCAAATCATCATTGCTCAGACAAAGCATAATTTTTGTAGCCTTCAATCTTGTTTGGTTATAGAGACATCAAATAGAAAATCATACCCCTCTTGCCACACTCACCTGTTGCATTCTCTCTCTCTGGATTTGTTAATAGGATATGTTTAATACTATATTACTTCTAACCAATAGAAGGACAAGGTGTTCATCTGTCAAGTGATGAATTATATTATTTTCTAAACAGAGAATTATCAATTTATTATTTAAATAATTTGAAGCTTTGTATTGTTCGTTTTAGTTTGTGTTTAAATGAATGCTCCTGAAGAAACTGTAAAGCAAAATGTTCAATGTCTAATTAAGTATAAACAACATTTTGGTGTTATAAGGTCATTTATTTCTAGTATTAATAAGAAATGCTGTGTATGTGCATAAAAATATTTGGAAATAAATATAAAAATTATTAAATTTTGAGCTCACTAAACTTACCTTCTTCCCTTGAAATCTTGTGTGAAAAGAATGAGATTAAAACAATAACATGTAAGAATGGCTGAGAAGACCACTAGGGGGACATTCTGAGCTTTTGAATTGGTTATTCACATGTCATATATTGAAGTAAGTGTATATAAAGAAGCATTTCCAAAAATGGAAAGAGGTGGGCAGGAGGGCCACTGTGTTTGATTCAGTATATGAGCAATATCTCAACAAAAAAGAAAAGATAAAGAGGTTCTTATTTTATATTCTACTTTGTCAATCTCAGTAGTTTGAGTTCCTAATTTGTACGAAACTATAGATTTAGTATTTTGACATCACAAACATCTAATTTGAATTAGTGCTGCAATCAACAGTGGTAACAAGACACATAAAAATCGATGTTTAACTGTTTCTTTTTTATTTATTTTTAAATAAGAAATTAAATAATGTATAACACTAAAATTTGAATTATAATCTACAGTTTGATACCAAACTTACTGACATAAGATCATGAAATAGTAGTTCAATAAAATTGTGAATGAGAGTCAACAAATGCAATAACATGGCCTTTGACCCATGGCCCATCTGGAGAGGGTCAATGGGAATCAAACCTTGATACTTTGATTACCTTTTCCCAATCGCAGTTTTCCCATATTCATCTTGCTCTGACAACTCTTCTATATTCCTTATCCTCCCTTCACCTTTTATCTGAGGCTGTTTATCATTCCCCTGATGGGTGTTTAAATAATACTTAGAATCTCCTTTTTGCAACCATCACCCTTTTCCTCTTTGACCCTGACATTACAGACATGGCTGCTCTGCTGTTGGGATCTTCTCAGTCAAGATGCCATTTTCTCTTTGGCACCTTTTTTGAAACAAAAGGTGTTTAGGGGGTATCCCTGACTCATTGGAGTTGAGTCAGCCTGTCTGCATACCTCTCTTTCATCCTTGGCATCTCATTTATTCTATCAACCTATTCCCATCCTGATGTCTTGGCCTCTTCCTGTCCTTTACCAGTTACAGCTGCTCAGGCATCTGTTCTTCACCGTAGATATATGGACAGGCATTATTTTCAGGGCATCCAGTATTGGTAACTATGTTCTTGGGTCAGGGCCGCTGTAGGCCAAACACCTTTACTTTGCCCACATTTGGAGGTCCTTTGTAGTTGATCCATGAGTTCTGAACTTTGTCTCCAAAGGTCTGTTCCTCCACTTCCTTTCCTCTCCCCCATTGTCTTTCACTTCCATTTCCTTCCCTCCTTGTTGGGATCCCATTCTTGCCAACATCTTTCAGAGGTGGTTCGGGCCTTACTTCCCAAGGATGCCATCAGATGAGGAGATCCTTCTTGTCTGAGACTGTACTCTCATCTGTTTGTTTTTCCCAAAAGGACTTGGGATTGGCACCTGATCATCAACCTGTCATCACTGAACTGCTTCCTCGTCATTCCCAAGTTCACCATGGAGTCGTACTTAGCTTTTCCTTGTGTTTTCACTTCAAGTTTGTTGATGATGAAGGTTGATGTGTTGGATGTATATCTCAATTTCCCCTGCATCCTAACAGTATCCTCTCTTTTTTCATCATGGACATGTGTTTCAATTTTGGGTAGTTCCATCCAAACTTACCTTCACTTCGTATGTGTTCTGTTGAGTGGCCTTTGCTTTTCCTCGCATGGTTCATCCCAGAGACCTTCTTTTCCACCATTATATGAATGGCTTCTTGCTTCCTCACAAGATGACTCAGTTTTGCATACTCAGTTTCCTCTCCAGGAAGTTGCCAAGGTGTGTTGGCTTGTCAAAGTGGAGAAATCTTTCTCACATCTACACAATACTTAGTTCATCTTGGTGTGTTTTTCAACTCCCTCTTTAGTCAAGCCCAACCTTCTCCACTTTGGTTGAGAGCTATGTAATATCTCGCATGCAGCATCTCATCCTCTCCTTCTTCTACTGTGCGAGTGGCTCTTTTCTTTGGGAATGTAGACTACTCTAAAAGCTCTCATTCCTTGTTTCCCTTCCCTCTATATACCACCTTTATGATTGTTCCAATCCCACCTGCCTCCTTTGCCAGGTCAAGGATCTCCAGTAATATATGATATGCACTGCTCCCTTCTGTTGTTCTTGAATCTGTTTATTCCATAGAATCTTAATTTCACCTGTGATCTTTCTCCCATTACTCTTATGGGTTGGATTCATGATGATTGTCAGCTTTTTCAGGTTTCTTTCCATTAGATCTCTCACCTTACCATGTCCCTAACTACACATTTCCATCCTCCCTTGAAGGACATCATGTAGACCACTGCATATAGCTTTACATTTCATTATCTCCATCACGTGGCCATTTACTGCTCTTTGAGGTTCCACATACATCTTGTTGCTATTTTGCACTCCCCTGTTTCTCTATGAAAGGTAAGTCCTACCTTCATTTTCTTATTTTCTTTTCTTTGCATGGGCCTTTGTTACATACTTGGATTCTGCTCTGTGGCGAAAGTTGCATGACTAAGTATACTTAGTTTTAAATCTGCACTGAACAACCTGTGATTATATGCAATGCTAGATGATTGTGATGTTGAGTGTTTTCCCATTGTGGAATTGATGTACAATTCCAGATGCTGCCAGGTGTTGGTTGATCGACTCTGTCACCGTGTTTTCAATGCTGTCAAAATACAATGTTCTAACACTTATCCAAGTCATTTTACTCCAACCATTGAGATGGGGTGTTCAGCAGGACCACTTGTAAGTGTACCCTCTTTGTCTTTTGCTTCATAAATGTTTGTCCTGGACTGCACACTCATAGACTAACATGGGTAAAGGAGACAAGGATCGCTGCTCATCTCTGATGATCCATGGCATTTGATGCTAGTCCTACTGCAAACTTCCTGTACAATTCTAGACACCACTAGGATTTGAATGATGCACTCGGTCAATGTGATTGCTCTGCTTTTGAATATAGGGTATTGCAGTCAACCATTGCAATGTCTCTAGTGCTGCATTCCTCTGGCTTACCCATTGTATTATTTCCCTCCTTCTAGTGAAGTATGGGAGTCCTTGCCACTTACCAGTTCTTAGCCACTGGGGTGATGGACCATAGAGGCCTGACCTTTTGAGTAGGGTGGTGGCATGATGTCATTCCTACCATGAACCTAATGTATAATTCCTAATGCTGCTAGGTGTTGGATGTAACACTCCACCATATATGTATATATAGATTGCAGTTTGTCCCTCAAGCTGAGGCACCGTCCTTCCTACTATCTGCCTAATGTTAGTTCCCAGGGATCTGGTGTTGGTTGGAGCTGGATCAGCCACACAAGTCTTCACAAGTGTTTGGATGGTTATTCTCTTTCTACCATAGACTAGGCAATAAATGCCCAATGCTGCTAGGTTTTGGACTGGAGATGCAAACCCATATAGTTATCCCTCTTCCTACCATCTGCTGGATGTCAGTTCCCTGTGGATCTAGTGTTGTTTGGAGCTGGACAAGACACATGACTTTTGGCAGGTGTAAGATTTGGTATCCCCTCCTCCTACCATGGACTGGACAAAAAATTTCCAGTGCTGCTAGGTTCTCGACTGGAGATGCAAACCCATATAGCTATCCCTCATCCTTCTGTCTGCTGGATGTCAGTTCCCTGTGGATCTAGTGTTGGTTGAAGCTGGACAAGACGCATGACTTTTCGCAGGTGTAAGATTTGGTACCCCACCTCCTATCATGAACTGGACACAAATTCCCAGTGCTGCCAGATTTTGGACTGGAGATGAACTCCCACCTGGGCCTTCCACCTTCCTACCGTTGGTTGGATTTTGGTTCCTGGTGAATCTGGTGTTGGTGGTGTGTGCCTGCAGGGGCAGGTTATTGATATGGAAGCTCCTCTTCCTTAACAATACCCATTTTTGAGTTGAAAGATAGAGGACCCTCTTCAATTCCAGGTGTTGGATGTGGTTGAACTCCCATTTAAAATCTGTTGTGCCCTAACAAGTCTACACAAAGTGGTGTCCCATTTTCCTTTGATTCCACCTGTTTGGCAACACTTTACTCATGGGCAATGAGTATAAGTGGTGTAAAGAATGATAATTTTTTCACTAGCCCTCCACCTGTTCAGTGTAGGATTCAAGCTATTATATCAGAAGTTATCATTTTCTTAAACTGAAAATGTATTTCCAATATATACTTACCTCTTCTCACATTTCCCACTTGTCCCCCCCACAACTTTTGGTGTGGGATATGACCAATCTCGATGTGGTTAACAGTTGCAAGATTAGAGAGAGCACTGATTACAATAGGGGTAGTGTCACACTCCTTTAGGTGGAGGGTTGCTGCATAATCATTTGGATGTTAATATGCAGATGTTTCACATTAACATACATGAGGGTAAGTGGTAGTATCAAGGCTAGTGCCAAGGAAAAATTTGCACCGATACTGGACAGTATAAATCGAGAAAACTTTTTGTGAGAAGAAGTAAGTATCTATCAGAAATACATTTTCAGTTTAAGAAAATGTTAACGTTGCTGTGCTTTAGAAAGTGTATGTTTGATTTTTTAATTGTATATATTAGAGAGGTATTTTACTTGATCTATTACATTCATGATGGACACTTCAGATAATTTACTTCTTCCATGCTTACATTTGATGATTGTACTATAATACATTTTTTGGAAAACGTTTTTCATGTTCTATAGTCCAATGGCTCAGTCATAAGTCTGAGGACTTATAACACTAAAAGTCAGGTTTTGATACTCATGGTGGGTAAAACACAAGTAGTCAATTTTGTAGCTTTGTGCTTAACAATAGTTTTATGTCCCCTGGTTTGTCAGTAGGGAATTTACAGACTTACAACATTGAAATCCATTGTGTAGTTTTGCACTAAAATTAGCAAACAAAATGAAACCGTAATCTAATTCTTTTTATTTTTATGCTAGTTTTCTTCAGTATTCCTACATCCTTGTTCTGTCGTATCAGTTGTATTGTTCAGACTTTTATGTTATGGACACCATATGGATGCTTATTTCTGGACCATTCAGATGTATTTCTATTTCTGAATTGAAGGAACAACAGATTCAGGCAGCTGGGAAGTAGGTTATGATAATTTATTACCAAACTGATGGACTTGACATTATAATATTCATTCTGTTACAGTTGAAGGGTATTGGTTCATGCTGGTGGAAAGGACATTGATATAATGCATTGTGAAAGAGAATAACTTTACATCAGAATCTTACTGTGTACAATATAACCTGACTTCTTGGTCTTGCCAGTGTATTAAACATGCAAGAAAGTGTCAAATTAAAAATACCAAATGTTATTCAAAACACATTGTTCTGTAAGCTCTATTAAGTAATTTCCTGTAGTATTGGACACTGTATGTGATAAGATATTTACCAATGATATTTAAGTTTTGGGTGTTGCTGGCTGTGAGGAAGAAACTGATGCTTTACACAAGGATTATATGGAAAGTTGGGCAAATAAATAGCTGCTTGCTTTTAATTGTAGTAAATATAAGGTAATGCATGCAGTATATCACAGTTTGAATTGTGAGTATAATTTTAGTGGGAATAATCTTGACAGTGTTATGAAAGAAAATGTTCTTGTTGTTCTGGTTGATCAGTCTTCTAAGTCATCCAAGCAATGTGGCACAGCAAATATGATTTTAGGTTATATGTACAGAAATATTGAATACTAGTCTAAAGAGGTTACAATGTCATTACATAGATTACTGGTTAAGCTGGAGTACTGTTTACAGTCTTAGGCTCCTTACATTAGAAAGGACATTGAATTGTTGGAAAGGGATCAGAGGAGGGTTACTAGAATGATACCTGGGATAGAAAGGTTGTCATAACAAGGACAGATTATGATTTTTGAAATGTTATCTTGGGGAAAAAAATGTTAGATGGGATTTGATTGAGCTAAGATTGTTAAGGGAATTGATAGTGTGTTTGATGGTGAGAATGTAAGACTAGGGGATGAAACTATAAATTTTGGCAGGGTAGGAATCATTTTCAGCTTAGACAGCTTTTTATTTTTTCTAACAGAATGGTTGTCCTTAAGAAGGCTTAATAAATATTTGAATGATAAAGGCTGGATTTGTGTATTTTATTTTTTTTTATTTAGAGTTTAGTATAGCAGAGAGGAGCCTTTTTATCTTTAAATTATATGTATACATATATGTGTAAATGAATTAATAAAATGACCATGGCATACATCTGGCTTTTTTTTATGATACCAAACAAATGGTTATGTAGTTGCATTTTTCTTCAGATAACACAAATACAGTTTCACATAATTTGTTCAGAAACTATAACTCATCAATACATCCAAGTAGTCCTAGTGAATAATCTTTGTTAACATTCTTTACTTGTGTTATGATACTTTTTAAAAAACAAAATCTCCCAGAAAGATTATATGAAATTTATCCAACTCTTCTTTTTCTTTCAGACAGCTTATATACCAGAGAAAGAGCATTACCATGTCACAAAGGCACAGATGTTAGCTACAATGGATACTTTAATGGGAGGTAGGGCAGCAGAAGAACTGATATTTGGTCCAGAGAAGATAACTTCAGGTGAGATATTCAGAAGTTAAAAAGATGAAGTTTGGGACTGCTAACATAATCTGTTATTGTGCTTTATATTTTGTTTATATGCTAAATGACAGCCACAACTGTGGGGCCAAAGTCACAGTTATTCGTTCTCATTTATCATAAATAAGATATCTATTTCTTACAAATACAAAAATTATACATTTTTTTAAAAATAGTCCCCCAGTGGGACAGTGGTAGGTTCATGGACTTACAGTGCTGGAATACAGGGTTTGATTTCCCCGTGGTGGACACACCAGATAGCCCAATGTGGCTTTGTACTAAGACAAAAAACAGAAAAAATTATAAAAGAAGTTTAGTGATAATAACCACAAAGTAACCATCAGAGTATCCATACTATAACTTTTAATATTTTTTATGTATCTTTGCAAAATATGACAAACTTTCAGTAAACATTACAAGTTTTTTTACACAAAAAATAATTTTTTAATCAAGCATTTTTATTAAAGATTTGTAAATGAGTATATGGAGTCTGAGAGTTAACTGCTCTGAGTGCAAAGTGATTTTCATGTTAAGATTAAAAATACTTTTCTTCATCTGAAAATTTTTTAAATTTCTTTTGCGTAACCTCTATAAACTCCTAAATATAAATTTTTTTGTTAAATAAAACTTTATATTTTATCTCTAAATTTTTGTACCCTAACCCTATATGGACTCAGTCAGTTTAATCGAACTTGTAACCTCTATAAAAATATAAAATAAATTTAAATTTCCATTTTTTCTTTCTAGTGTAGATTGAAACAGTATATCCTAACTAGCTTAAAACTTGTAACATTATACATCTGTTTATACTCAATTTTATTCTTGTATTGCCCTTTAAACTGGGCCTAACTAATAATCCTGCCACATAAGTTGTAAATCACTTGGTGTCCACGTAGCTCATGTTACAGTATTGACTGATGTAATGCACAAACTTCTTGTGAGCATACCTCATGAAGAATTTTTATTATTATGTTTTTTTCATTATGTTACTAAACATTTGTCTCTGAATATATATAATCATAGTGTTGACTGCTCCAAGTGCAAAGTGATTTTCATGTTAAGATTAGAAATATTTTTATTTATCTGAAAGTTGTGAAATTTCATTTGAATAATCTCTAAAACCTCCAAAATAGATATCAAACTTTTGTTTTAAGTAAAACTATATATTTTGTCTGTTATTTTCTCTACTCTAACTAAACAGTATTGGACAATTTGATCGACCTAGTAACCCCCATAAAAGAAATACAGAAAAATCTAAATTGATCTTTTTTCTTTCTAGAATGAATGCATATTATATCATGGAATTACAGTTGCTTATCCTAAATGGCTTAACTCTCTCAATATGGGATCGGTCAATTTGACTGACCATGTGACCCTTTTGTACTCATTTAAAGTCTTTGTAGATTAAATACTTATAACTCACAATATAGTACATATGCCTTCGGGAAATGTTGCAGTATTTCAGTTAACATTACAAATCTTTCACACACAAAAAAT
>NW_013667648.1:162054-183828 GCF_000517525.1 Limulus polyphemus
AACAAGAAATATAATACCTACCTAATCTTCTTTTTTTCTTGCCGTTGGGTTTCGAAGAGAGTTAAACCTAACTTTTTATAGTACTAATAGTAATGCATTTAATAATTTTTTATTTAATTATATAATGCACCAAAGAATATAGACTAATAACACGCAAAAAGTAGACAAATTCCCATACCTCTCAAAATATTTCTAGCTTTCTAACCATATGACAAGAGTCATTACAAATTCATCCAAGCTGGTTGTTAACTTTCCCATGGGAACAAAGCTTGTACTGTGAGTAAAATTTACGATATTCTGTTCAGACCACAACGTTATACAATACGTCATTTGATAGATGAAAACCTTGATTTTCTATTGGTTATAGGTAATATATAATGAAACGTAAGAGAGAACTATCAACGAATTGTGAAAGAGAAGATGTAACAGGAGGGGTCTGATTTTCTATTCAATTGCTCTGTGACCAAACAAAATTGAAGACTATAAAGATTATGGTTTGTCTGAGCAATAACAGTTTTATATAGAGTAATTTACATTTAATTTTGTACTTTTTCAATGGGTGGTGGATAAAATATGGATGATGACATGCTAAGAGAAAATGTGTCATGTGGCTCACCCTAGTGGAAATTCAGGATTTCTTTAAATATTGCCTTGTAGAATTAAGAACTTAAAACTTGTAAACTATTAAAATATGGATTATTAGGTAAGATTTTATGCTATTATAATTGGTATAGATAGATAAATAAAAAAGTAGTTTAATAAAATTTTGAATGTAAGACACTGAAACCTAGTGTTATGCGCACTAAAGGATACCTGGGGCAATAGGGTTAAGGCTCATAACAGTACCCATCTGTTTATACTTAATTTTGTTTTATTATTCTTTAAACCAAGTTAAACTGATGATACTGCCACACAACTTGTAAATCATGTGGCGAATTATGTAATGCACAAGCATATCTCCTAAAGAATTTTTATTTTTTATTATCTAATGTTATCTTACATAATAAGCTTGTGATTTTTACATTTTAGTTACTTTTAAAATAGTAATTAAAGAATACACATGAAAAACCAGAAATATAATACTCACCTGGGGCTTCTTTTTTTTTGTCGTCAACTGTCGAAGAAACTTAAGCCTACTTATTTTTTTTATAATAAAGTTACTATTCAACTAAATAATGTTTTATTTAATTAAGTAATGCACCTAAGAACACAAAATCATAATATACAAAAAGCAAATAATGTCCTATAACCATCATAATTTTTCTAGCTTTCTAACTGTGTGATAAGAGCCTTTAAAAATTCAGGTAAGCTTGTCGATGTGATTTCTGGGAGTAAAAAAACTGGACAATGCCTTATACAGAAAACAAAGTAATATAATGTGTCATTTGATAGATTTAAACATTGACATTCTATTGTTTATAAACAATGTAGTTATTTAATGTCAGAGAGAACTATAGGCGATTTGGGAAAGAGGATGTGACAGTTAGGCATATTAAGTGGATCTGATTTTCTTATTTATGGCTGAGTAATATTTATATTATAATGAGTAATTTACATTAAATTTTGTACTTCTTGGAGGGCTGGTAAATAAACTAGAGAATAGTGAAGACATAAAGTAAATATCACAATTCGAACTGGTATATTTAAGTGTTTTACACTCACAAAAAAGAAACCTATCATTTTATAGGAATTTGAAGAACTTGTAGCATTCAGCCACAATTTATTTCTTCATATTGTTAGCCGACACTGGGCAGCTGTAGTACATAATTGAACAGAGTTGTAGACCATTCCAAACTTTTACTTGTTGTTAAACCAATGTTTAAACAACTCTATTCAAATATCACAATTATTATACCAAGGGAGAATGAGTTTTTTTTTAATGTTTCCTTATAAAATTAAGAATTAAAACTTTTATAGCATTAAAATTCATTAGCTATGTTTTGATGCTAAATTTATTTGTATACCATGAAAATAAAGTAGCTTAATTAAATTTTGAAAGTAACTCTTTAAAGAGTCATGACATGCTCACTTTGGCTTGTGGCAAGAAGGTTAAACTGGTCAAAGAATCCAATTCATCACTACTAGAAGTTTGATCTTGTCTACAGTTGCCGATAATGGATGGATTTCCCTGAGACCAGTCTAATACAGACAGGGTTGTAGCTAGGATAATTTGAGAACTTAAAACTTATATAATATTAAAATTTGATTTATTAACTGCATTCTAATGCCAAGTTTACTTGTCTATATTGATGATAAAGTCATTTAATTATTTTGAATGTAACTCTTTGAAAAGTTGTGATATGTGCACTTTGACCTGCCTATAGCAAGAGAGTTAAAACCTTGACAGACAATTAACAAGTTTTAGTTACAATCACATCTCACAATTAATTGAAGCTGGTTTTGTGAAATTAAAAAAAAAAACAATTTACTTTTTGTCCTCTAATCTGTCCTAACGAGCTTCCACTTTTAACATTTTGGTTTCTTTATTGAAAATATATGTATATAACAATAAGCAAAAAAATATACAAAAACAGTAAATTTACAACTTACATTTTGTAATTTGTACTCAAGAGCATACCTTCTTAACACTGGTTTTCGATACTGTGTTGGTTTTCCACAAAAGCATTAATGTTTCTTTCAAATATCCATTCTCAAACACAAAAAATATATCAGGCACTAGAATAAAAATGTCTCAAAACTACTATGACATAATTGGCTTTATAATAAAGGTATAAATAAGTTTAAAAAATTACATTAGCCTCTCTCAGCTGAACACTACAATCGCAAACACTGAAACTGAGGCTAAATATCTGCCTATGTGTAACAACATGAAATAACTGTTTAAAAAATCTTGCAGAGAAAAATCTGCCCTTTCTGTTAGTTATAAATAATACTGTAAAAATGTCAGAGAGAATTATTGACATTTTTGAAAGACAGAATGATATGGGAGAGGTATATCATACAGGTTTGATGTGTTTCTAATTTGTTTGACCTTAATAAAACATTTGAGGGTAGAAAGGAAATCTATAGTTGGCCATTTGTAGCACAGAGGAATCACGTAACAACACAGAGAAGTGAAGAATGATAATCTGTTTAAACATTGGTGAATATCCAAGGATTAGGAGTAAATGTTGAAGAACATTTCACTTCTGTTATTATTGTCAATAAAACCACAGACTCTACTCTGTTAAAGGTAATTTGTAAAGAGTGTATGATACCTAGAATACCATTAGATATGATAATGACACAGTTATGAGAAGCCAGCATAGTAGTGTGGAATCTAGGTTGTTGCAATTAAAGAAAATGTCTTTTTATTTCATTCCTTGTGTTTGTCATTTTTTTAATCTTTTACTGTATGATTCTTCAGATTCTTGCAACTGTTCAGAAATTTTTTTCTATTATCTTGAAAGACATTATAAATTTTTTACAAAACCAACTAACAAGTAGGCTGTTTTGAAGTTTTGTCTTTACCATTCTCAGACCTTTTTTTTTGACACAACAAGGAAGTGTAAAAGTGGTATGATATGAAGCAAAATGTATAGTTAGCAGTGTTGATGAAATTCTTAGACTACAGCATATAGTGTAGCTTTTATGAAGCTAGAATCATGCATATTTCTTTAGTAGTTTGGTATGAAGTTCTTGTACAAATAAATCTAATCAGCAAAAAAAAATCGCAGCTCAGTTATGGAAATTGATCTTGTTAGTAATTTAATTAATAGCTTATGGAAAAATCTCACTTAAGATAGTTTTGAAGGTGTCGTTAAAGTTCCAGAATTATTGTTGCACAACTGTGGTTCAAAACTGAATTTTTTATTGTTGTAGTTGACTGGGCTTTTACTCTGTGTCCCTTTGCAGGGTGGAAGTATGCATATCATTACCTTTTGCAGAGAAATGTTCAAAATCTAATTAGACAACTTCGTTACCAAGGTGTGTCAGTAAACATTATATCAAAACAGTTTGAAATTTTAATGTTATCTTACTTTTAATATCTTAATTTCAAAATATAATATTTTAAAAAAATTCAGTCTGCTGTGTGTCATGTGACATGTCTTTACTCCAAAATACCCATTTTAGATTTTTGTTCAACCTTATATGGTTTTCTGAGTGTGTAACTAATTAGAAATACATACTGTAGATATTTACAAGCCAAAATATAAATTTAGAGTCTCCAAACAAAATGTCAAACCACATAACATGCTCCTCCAATCTCATTCTGTATTTCAAAAATTGTCAGTAATTCTCTGATATTGCTGTTCTATTATTTATAACCAATAGAAAGAGCAGCTTTTTTTTCAGATTTCTTAACATTTATTTCATTTTGATGTCAATAATTAGATATTTAACCACAGTTTCATCATTGGTGACCATGTTTTTCTACCCTATGCAAAATAACAGAATTATTTAAATTTATTTATAGCTCAGTTATAAAGCCAGTTAAATTATACTAGTTATGGAGCCTTTTATTGTAGTGCCTGATACATTTCTTGTATTATAAAATGCATATTTGAAAGGAGCATAAATGATTTTGTAGAGAACCAACATAGTATGAAATAAAACTATTGCTTAGGATGCACACTCTAGTTTACAAATTACTGAAATAGGTATCAACTCTAATGTAAGTCAAAAAGTTATTGTTTATGTATATTTTTTGTTTATATAGTTTTAACCCATTCACTGCAGCTGGGACATATATTTCCCAGTGCTACTACCCCCTCACACTGTGAATGGGAGAATTTTTTCCCATTGTTGACACTGTTTAATTCTGGGTCCAGGTTCATCATCTTGACTGTCATCACTAAATGAAGAGCTAGCATCCTCTTGTCTTGTTGCCTCATCATCATCATGCATTTCAATACTACTTGTCTCACTTTCATTATCTTCTAAGCTATCTGAGTTAAGTACATTAAGCATATTTACATAGTAATTAGGATTACTACTCGATGTTCAAGTGATGCGGCCATGGTTGGTGTTCAGTTTTGTACATTTCTCTTAGGCATCTTGTTGGTTACCGAAGGGTTGAGTGGAAAACATTGAGGAAAACCATATATCAACATTAGGTGGGATACCAATAAATACTTTACAACTCACTTTACTCTCATATGTCACGCATGGCAATTTTGAATGACAAAGGTAAACATTTGTCTCAGTTGCAATGGAAGGGTTAACAAAAAAAGCTAAATGTGAAAATTAGAAGTCTGTTAAGGTAGGTAACAAAAAAGTATATGAAAAATTAAATAAAACATTTCATAAGACCAACTTGATCAAACTGTGACATGTGATTGTAACTTGATTGTTTACACAAAGTCCTTCAGGTGTGGTTAAATGTCTGTCATGTACTTAGATCAAGGCTAAAGGGCATTGTAAAGTAATAAAATTAAAAGCAAGCAGATGTGTGAAAAGGTTAGAAAACTGAGACTGTTTGGATAGATAATTGTCTGTTTGAATCTGCAGTCATTGAAGAAAAAAATTGTATTATTGATTTTATTTTGTTTAACTACATAGCACAATAATGATTTTGCTACAGTTAGTGTTAGGGTAGTGAAAATAAGAGATAAAATATAAAGTTTTACTAAAAACTTGATATTTATTTAGCAAGTCATAGATATAATGCAAAAGAAACGTGAAAATAATAAGATAAAAATTGTTTTTTATTTTTACCTTGAAAATTACCTATATTTCACACTGATTCTGCAAAGGCTTTGTGAATTTACATGTAAGTCTTCAGTAAAGTACTTTATTAAAAAAAATTGATTTTTTTTAGTACAAGTTTGTGAAATTTCATGAAGATACTCTTGGTAAATTTAAAACTATATTAAGAATTGTTATTTATAGCTTCACAGATATGGAGTCAGTCTAGTGGACTGACACCACTCATAAATTATTAAGGGACAATTAGGACTGTAAATACAGTATTGTGTTGTATGTTATTCCTATTATTTTAGATCTAGAAAAAAAAACTGGTTTATGATTTTACTGTAATCATCATATCTTGATGACTGATACACATGACAATACCTTTGAGAATAAATAATATTATTCATAGCAATTATTATTTTAAAATCTGGTTAAATATGAATATGTACTATCATACAAGAAAATTTAAACCATGTTGAAATATCAAGGTTTTATTGAACAACAAGGTTTCCAGTTCTTTGAAGAGCTCTTTATTGGGTAGAATGCAGGAGTGAACTGAGAAGACATTAAAATATGGATTTCAAGTGCTAAACTGACCTCCTGTTCACTATAGGAAGGGCAGGTTATAGGCATCATAGCTTGCTTGCATCCTGTTGCTGAACTGTTGGCATCAGTTAATAGCATATGTTATTGTTTTCTGTGTGTTATGCTGTCACATCACAGTAGTTTTCTTTCAATTTTAATTGTTTTTATCTTCCAAGTGAATTATATATATTTTAACAGGTTATTTTCTTGACAAACATTATACACTTATACTGAATAACCCTCTATTATCTTTAAAACCTTTGTTAGCTTTCTAATTCTATGACATTATTCTTTTTTATTTTAAATGTTAGGATTGGAAAGTGTGCTTTGATAAACCTAAAGCACACTTCATAAGGAAGGAAAAAAAGTATGTGGTAATTGTAGAAGTGCCAACCCCAACCACTTTCATCAATTATTATTATGCCCCCACTGCTAGAGTGGGTCATATTGGTTTTTCCCTGTTCATCACAATTTTGTAGACAGGATATCTAGATTGGATGGGTGAATTTTGATGAAGCTCATATAACAGGTACTACATTACAACACTCTATATCTAATTAAGTTTTGTAGGTTGTGAGCCAAGGGTCAAGATGAATTATATTGCAGAAGACTTGAATATACAGCAACACATTAGTTGGGAATAGATGTTTCATGAACGCAAATTTCACTTCTTTTTATTTATTTTTGTGGTATATACTTGAAGTAACCTGTTAACTTCACTTGTTTTATTTATTTTTATAATATATACCGTATTTTTTGGTGTATAAGATGCACTTTCTTACCCCAAAATTTGATGTCAAAATCTGCTTGTGTCTTAAACACCGAAGGTATGAATAATATACATGTATGTATATATATATACAATATACACAAGCCATGTGTAAATATATGTTATATGCATAGTTTTGTTCAATTGAATGTGTTATTTATAAAAATAGTAGTTTTTTCTTTTAAACACATAACTATTTATAATGCTCCCTAAATACTAATAATTATAATAATAAATAATAATAATAAAATTACAGTGAAAACAATGAAGATTTTGTAGGTTTTGAACCAAACTAGATAACAGTAAACCTTTTTTTGATTTACGGTGTTTTCTTATTTTGATGTTTTGAGCTCTTTTGTGCTTAGAACAATATATACTAATTTTTGAAGTATCAAATTGAATTTTTGTTCAATAAAAATCTTTCAAATACGACTGTAGCTTTTTTTTTCCCCTAAACTTTGTCTTCAAAATAAGGGTGCGTCTTATATTTCGAAAAATATGGTACTTGAAGTAACCTGTTCATTTCACTTGTTTTTATTTATTTTTATAGTATATACTTGAAGTAACCTGTTCATTTCACTTCTTTTTATTTATTTCGAAAGTATATATTTGAAGTAACCTGCTAATTTCACTTGTGTTTCATCATGCCATAATTATTTTATTTTATTTTTCAATATGTTTTTGCTTTTTATCACTTGAAACAAATATTGTTTTGATTCAAATATCAGTTTATGTTACTGTTGTGTCTCTGTTCGTTTGTTAATTTCTGGTATAAATTCTTTCTGAGAAACTTCAGAGATACAAGTCCTTTCTTAATTAAAACTAGTTTATTCTTTCTTGATACAACTTTGCAATACATAGAATTTCCACAGTCACTTTTACTTAACTACTTTTATAAACAGACACTATAATTCACAGCGATTCACACACTTTACTTACGGTGCCTACTGTTTGCTTGACTCAGTTATTTCTATATTCAATCTATCTGCGTATGCCCTTATATACTAAAAAAGAAGGCATCAAGCAAATACTGGGATATTCGTGAGATTCCCCGATAAGTCATGATCCTTCAAGAATCTCATCACGGGTTACCAGCGTCACGTGACTTCCGCTGTCAAAACATTACGTTTTTGTAATGTATTAACAGAGATTAAAAGTTGATCCAAAGTTATTGTATATCATTGCTGAACCTCGGGAAGTGTGTTAACACAATAGAAGAGTTTCAAATAGTCTTATTTGTAATCATCTTTCATAATAATATAATGTTACTACAATATGAAATTGTTCAAGCTCCTTCAGAATAAAACTATTAATGGGGGGTAAATCCAGACTCCAAAAGTAGGGAGAAGTGACTTCTCCCTCCAGGTGCCAACAGAGAGAAATTTTCTGGAAATATGGAAACTTCACATTTTTGTACCAAATGCATTAAACTACGTTTAATAAAGGAAATGTTGTTTATTTAGGGGTTAATTGTTTATATTATGTGTGTGTATCATTATGTGATTATGATTCTATTTTTTTTAAGATAAACTTTTTCCTTTGGAATCTAAGAAAAACATTAATTTTTTTTGCAACTTTAATCAACAAATTCTGTCTTCATTCAAAGTAACATCAAACCACTTATTAAATTCACTGTGTTTTCCTATCTTTTCTATTTTGTTTTTTTAAATCTATGTTTTGAATGCATGTATTAATTTGCAGACTTAAAAGATTTTTCATGCCTACAGACATGTGCATTGCTTTTTTCTGCATCTTCACAAATTAAGCAATGTCAAAATCCCTTGGTATCTTACACATACCAACTGAAGTCATTCTGATTCAAAACTTTGGGGAACCTTTTTTTTGTCTCTTTGTTCTCTAATTTTTCATTGGCTTTTCATTTCTTGACAGAATTTGACTCGGATTTTTCCATATGTTTTATGACTAGCCAATTTGCTAGAGACATTTCTGAGCAACTGCAAAATACCATTATTAGCAGCAATATATGAATTTCATTTGATTGCATGATTAAAATACAATTATATCATTAAATTAGTGAATAAAGGCAATTTAAAATGATACTGCTTTATGGTACTTACCTTGTATAAGTAACAATTACCTTCAGTGAAAAACAATCCAATCAAAAATACAACAATCTGTGTGCTTAAAAAGACACATGACACCCTTCCCAATCATTTTCAATACCCATCTGTAATCTCTAATGATAATTAATCCAGCAATGTCTGTTAATACAATATACAATCAACTTTTATTAAATCTGAGATACAGACTTTTAGTAAGGACTGATGTGTTTAATTGGGAGATTATGGTTAAGTATGTAGCATCTCGGCCATTTGATTGGTTTCTGTTGAAAGTTAGGAAACTAAGTGTGTAATGATACTGTTTTTTGCCTTTGTCATGGCAGGTGACTTACTGAATTGAAAAATAAAATTAACTTGAATTTAGCCACTGGAGGAAGTGTGAAGTCAGAACTTTGAAGAAGAAATTTAAAGGCACTTCACCTAGTTGTGTGGCCCCTGTATTAATGATCAGTTTTTAAGAACATCATAAGCATGTATTATTATTTATTTTTTCATTAAAAATGCAGACAAAAGCTTTAACACAATTTACAGCTTTTAACTGTATGTAGAGGAACAGCCTTTGGTTTTACATCTGTTGTTGAATTTTATAATAGTTTGACGGAAATAAATTTGGATAGAAAGATTCAAGGATATACTAGTTCTTACTGTTTATAATTTGTTTTAGTCACACTAGATATTTTAATAATTAACAGGAGCTTCAAGTGACTTGAAACAAGCTACTGCTTTAGCTACACAGATGGTAAAGGAATGGGGTATGTCTGATAAGGTAATGTTGTTTTTTTTCCCATATTTTGTGATCTCAGTATGAAATTTTTCATTTTTGTTTCGTAATAGTACTTAAAATAAGAAAATTATATTTGTTAAACTTTCCACACACCTCAAAATTAATAAAACCAATTGTAGCACAGACTTATAATTTTATGTAGTCTTCTTTTTGTCATGAAAATGCACACACACACACACACACACACAAAATTAAAACTGTTATATTTGTTGATTCAGTTTCTGCTGTGTACATATATATATATATATGATTTCAGTAATTGGAAACTTGGCTGCATGAAGTGATATTTTTAGGCTAGTTTGTTAACCCTTTCATGACTGGTGAGAGTACCTTTGAGGTGTTGAGGGTACATCTATATCAAACTTAAGAATTAAAGTAAAAATAATAACTCTTAACTATTACAAAACTATAATTCATCTTTTGTCATTTGGTAACATTTATATAGTGTAATTGATATAGAAATGAAATAATGTTCTAACTTAACTAACTGAGATGCCTTACATGTGAATAATGCACTTATTAAATTTTTTTACTATATTTCATCCCATTCCAAAACATAGTTTTATTGTTACTAAGATAGTGATCATTTTTTGCATATGATATTTTTGCCTTGTATATGATTGAATAAGTACAATTGCCATGACTCTTATTCTTTTTTCATGCATCAGTACATTGATCTTCAAGTGTCATTTTCTAATTTGATACTTCTGGAGATGATTATCTTTCTGTCATGTTGAGTTCACCAATGGAAAAGTGTTAGGTCTTTGGATTTAAAACACTAAAATCAGGGGTTTGATTCCCCTTGGTGGACACAGCAGATAGTCTGATCTGGCTTTGCTATAAAAAAAAAACATACACACACTCTCATATTGGTTCCTGAATGATTTTCTTGTGCTAACTTATGACAGATAGACATTCCATAGAACACTTATGTAGTAAGCTTGATGTGTCACATGGTAGGTATTTTCTCATGATCATGTTGTTCAAGTGTGAGAGCTTTCATATAGAGATTTGTGGTGATCTAGACATTATTATACATATCTGATTGGATAAACCAAATTCAGAAATTCTCTGAACCTTTCCCAATTCATCTGGATAGAGAATCAAAGAATTAGTTTTCCAGGTGTTGTTTGACATTATCTTCTAATATTTATGGTCGCAGGTGATAATTGGCTTGACCCTTCCATTACAGGCTGGGTGGAATCTACCCAGCTCGAAACCAGGAAGTATCTATAAGAGTAACTGTACTATAATTTTTGAAAATGTATGCAAGTCTTTATAAAATTTTACTGATTATTAGTAAACATTACAAGGATTTCATACACAAAATACCTGGTTTTTGAATTATGTTTTAAAATTTTTTTTATTAAAGATTTAATCATGAATTTTTTCTTTCAGGATGTTGACTATCCAATGTACAAAGTAATTTTGATTTTAAAATTAAAAATACTTTTATTTATCTGAAATTTGTCAAATTTCATTTATGTAATCTCTATATCCTTCTATATAATCATCAAACGTTTTTTGAAATAAAACTTTATATTTAATCTGTTATTTTATCAATATTAATGCTATATGGTGTTCATTGATTTTGACCGACCTCATAACCATCATAAAAATTAGGAAATAAATCTAAATTACCTTCTTTGTTCTAGAATAACTGCAAATTGTAATAGAAACCACAAATTTTATTCTAAATCACTTTAAATCTCTTAACACTATAGATCTATTTATATTTATTAATTTTTGTTTTATTGATCTTTGAACCATGTTTGTCAAAAATACCCTGACAGAAGTTGAAAAATAAACAGTGCGCATACATCGACATGACCCTATCGAACAACGTAATTCAGAAGCTTCTCTACTACTTACGATGCTACAAAGTCATTGTTTGCACTCATGAGCAATACTTTGTAGACTTTATATAAGCATTTTGGAATACAAAAAAATTATAAATTACTATACCAATACCCCAAAAATCCACTGTAATTTATCAGGCTTCCTAATTAAATTGTATTTGGGTCTAAAAAATTATAATTTCTATTCACAACAAAATAGTCTTGATAGCAATACTTCAAACTTTCCAATGATATAAGAACATTTCTCTCGTAAGTAAGTTAGGAAGACAGACAGAATTATCTAGAATAAATATATAGCTTTCGATTGATTATAAAGTTATTGGTATATAAAAGTAGGCGTAGATAAATAAGTTTTCTCAAATGATGAAGTGGTGGGCAGAGCCAATATGGTGGTTCACTAAATATCATATCTCAGCAAATAGAAAAGATAGGAGGTTCTTATTTTATATTCTAGCTTGTCAATATCAAACATTTGAGTTTCTTATTTATACGAAACTACAGATTTTGTATTGTGGGCATCATAAAATGTAATCTGACCAAACCCGGAAGGCCACGCAACACACAAAAATCAATATTTAGCCCTTTTTCTTAAATATTTAGTTTCATATTAAGAAACTAACTAATATATAATACTAAAATTTGAATTGTAAGCTACAGTTTCATACCAAACTTATTGACATAAGATCATGAAATAGTAGTTCAATAACATTTTGAATGTAAATCTACAAACACAATGACATGCTCTCTGACCCCTACCCATCTCGATAGGGTTAATACCCACCTTCAGGAAGTCAGCACACATTCTGATAATGGGTAGATAAAAGTGATCATGTCATGACTTTTAAAAGTAACCTTCAAGATTTAATTAAACTACTTTGTTTTGTATGCACGTCAAAATGTAGTTAATTAATCAAATTTCAATATTATATTACTTTTAAATTCTTAATTTTAAAAGGATATAATTACGTTCTCAATCTTCTTTTTTGTATATCATTTTTTCATTCCATATTTCACATTTTTTAGATAATCTTGCCATTCTTGTAGTACAGGTATTGATAGGATATAAGTTAACTTTATAGCCTTCAGTTATTTTGTTTTGCTTAGTTGTAAACTAGAAAGTCTAACCTACATGCCATACTCTGCCATCATATACTGTCTTTCAAAAAATATCAATGATTCTCTGATGTTTGCCATTATATTATTTACAACCAATAAAAAGAGAAGATATTAATTTACTGATTGACAAATAATGCTTTCTTGTTCTTGTGACAGCTTTTGAATTATTTGGCATATAAATTCAAAGTTGCTATCACTGAGTATAACTCAACCAGCCAAGAGCATTACTTTAATGTACTTATAGCTTAATTGGAAAGCTAGTTAAAATTATGATAGTTATATTACATTGTATACTTTTTACATGTTATTATTTTATGTTCTAATTTGAATACTTGAAATAAATAAATATTTAGTAAAGTACTAACAACAACCTTAGCAAAAGTTAAGGTTAACTTTTATTGGCACTTCAAATCTCTGACTGCAAAAATCTACAAGATCCATACATAAGTACTAAATTTCTTGTTTTTATATATATTTTTTATTTAATGATATAAAAATAACTAAAATGTACAAACTACAAACTTATTAAGCTAGATAAGAAAACATGTATGAAAAGAATACCGAATAAGAAAAATTTGTTTGGCAAGATATGCATGCCAGCTGCACGTGCATTAAGTAATTCTATATTTTATTTTACTGTAACTTGAGCTATTTGCTTGCTGGATACTTAAAGCTTTTGTTATACATTTTTAGTATTCAGACACAGTTCTAAGAACAATAAAACAATAAAAACATGTAAACTGTTATGAGCCTAAGGCTATTTAGGATAAATAATTTTAATACTAGCTGGAGTACCCATACCCTGGATGGAAGTTATGTAAATTCATGATTAATGAAAGGTTATCTTAAGAAATGAAAAGATGCTTATATGTAATTGTAAAAAAAAAAAATAGTGAAACAGCAAATTTGCATGCATTTCTGCATGGACCCAACAAACCTTCATGCCAAATTTGGCGAAGATCCACCAACAAGGAGCAAAGTAGTGGTGAAAAAAGTAAAAATGCCCATAAAAACTGTAAAATGCAAAACTGAAAATTTTTATGTATCTCCACATGGACCCAACGAACCTCCATACCAAAGTTGGTGAAGATCCATCCACACACTATGAAGTAGTTACATGGACAGACAACAGACAGTATTATTATATTTCTATAGATTCTGTTACTATTTGTAGTTATTCTAAAAAGAAAATAACACAGGAAATATAAAGTTTTGCTGAAAATAAACGTCAAGGATGTTATATACGTTTTGCAAATGAAATTTGAAAACTGTAAGATGAAAAAACGACTTGTAATGTTTAATAAAAGCTTGCCAACTTTCACAAATATTTATTTAGTACATTAGAAGTTATAGTGTATGTAGTTTCATGGTTACTTGAAAATTAACTTGAGTGGTACCCTCCCTGGTGCTGCTTGACACAGGCTAACCAACTTTGTAGAGATTTTGTATCTTCTTTTTATTTAGACTGCTTTTTACCTCATAAACCATTTACACATACAGATGTTGTGTGTGGTAGTTTGTCTAGCTGTGTTACCACTATTTTTTTCGCAACTCTGGAACCTTTGTCACTTGTTGCACATACCTTGGCCATTAATGTGTATTCTGTATCTTCATTTTCATTTAAACATTTTGTATGGCTACTTAAGTGTCAGTTTTTAGTTATCTTTTGTAGTCTCTCACTGCTTGCTTATTATAAGAAAAGTGACAAAACTTTTTCTCTGTTTAGACATACCCATCGCCTTTATGATAATTTTAGTCTTCTTTCTGAATACATTTATACATTATTAATTTCTAAGTATGTGTATCTTGTTGCTCCTGACATAGTTAATTATAGGCCTTTGCAAGATTCTAACTTGTGGGTCAAATTGAAACATGGTGTTTGTTGTGTTTCCTGACATTCTTTTGTCACCAATGTTTTTTATTCTCTTTCGGTTTCCAGTGACTTTGTTTCCACAGAGGGCTGAATTTTATTTCTCTGGATTTGGAAAGTTAGTTGGAAGCCATTTGTATGCAATAAAATTCTGGGTTTTTTTTCTAACTGTTTCAATATTTTGAGCTGAGATAAATTTCATAAGTTTCCTGGTTTTGTTTTTATGTTGTCAGTATTATCACAACAGGTAAATGAACATTTTCAGTATTATTAGCTAGTAATTTAAATCCGGGACACAGTAAATGTAATATAACCATGGAATGTAAGTTAAAGAAACACTTGAAAATATTACTGTGCTGTCTTGGAATAAGCCTGGGGATAATGTTTCATTCCCTTCCTTAAACAAGGATAACTATTAGAAATATTTCTTCTAAGATATTTATTGAAAGATCAGTACAAATATTTTGTCTGCTGACATATGCAGAATTCATATGAAATAAGTTCATGTATGTTCTACTTAATAAATAAGCATTAATTTTTATGTGTTATAAATACCATAATCTTTGAATTGGGATTAATGTTTTTTTGCCAAGAAAAATTTTAAAAAACATTTATTTATTTTAGTTGATAATGAATGACTGTTTTGTACTGTGCTGTATTTTTATCAATATATATTATTCTTGATAGCAATCCATATCAAAATATTGCATTCTATTCAAATTTCAAATAAAATATATTATTTAATTTCAAATATGATTTAATGGTAAACTTTATATTATGTAGGTATTTTAGAAATGACATGTTAGTTTCCTTTAAGCATTAAGTATATTAAGAAAATTCTTATTCTCCAGCTTGGTGTACGCACCTTTGATGAAGAACGTAACTCCTTAGTTGTTATCAGTGAATTGGCACCTTCAACATCAGAAGCTATTGATGCAGAAATAAAAAGACTCTTAACGGTAAGAATCTGGTGTAATGAACAAAGTGAAAACATAATTTCATTCTTAATTTATGTGAATAAAAAATCTGTACTTGTGATTGAGTTTCTTTTGTAATTCTCATTCCATTTTTCTTTTTTTCAAGACAGTGTTTAAGGCTTCATTTTAAGTCATTCATCGGATCTGCATTTTTGGCCCTAAGAGAAGGCTTGAACTGCAATTAATTATAATTGGTCAATGAAAAGTTTGTTGAAATCTTTCTCTTTTAAGCTTCTCTTGAATATAGTTTCAGATGTTGCTAGTTTCTTGGTCTTGGTTGACCTTTGGTTTATTTATCTTTATTCTGAGAGCTTCATTAAATTTTCCAAATTTCTAGTGCTATGCAGCATTTAAAGTATTGTACTTGCCCCATTCAGGTCATTGTTCTGTTTTTTAAGAGTGTTCAGCAATGGTGAATTTTCCTGAGTGTTAGGTCTTATTGCAATAGTATGTAGTCTATAATTTATTATCCTTCCTGTTTCTCCAATGTAGATTTTGCTGTAACTGCATGGGACACTGTAACTTGTATGTTTTTGTTTACTAAGAATACCAAGTTGTTAGATTTGATACAAATTCTGATTTGAAGTTTTACCAATTCTCCTGAATTTGTAGCTTAAAGTTATGGCAAATACAAATATTAAGGGAGATGTTGGTTAAAGATTTTTCCAAGTGGGTTACTTAGAAGGCCTTATGTTCTAGTGAATGTTTAATGTACTGCTTAGGGTAACTGTTAGTTTAAAAAGTCTTGTTGGTAAGACATATTTCTTGTTTTAAACTTTGTCCATCACAGATTTTTCTGCTTTCATTTCAAAGTTTTTAATAATTCCATGATTTAATATTGTAGGTGTTTGAATCTGTAATGTAGGTACTGAAAGGTATTTTACTGTAGTGCGTAAGTTTGAGACCACTACTCGGTCTCCTGTGCAAAAGGTTTCCAAGATGAAATGTATTAGTAATGCTAATCTAAAACCATTATTTATTTAAATACTGTCAAAATCATGTGATTGGTGTAAATTAATTCTAAAAAATGAGTTGCAAGAATTGTCAGAACTGGCAATAATTATGTTCCTGAAAACTGGTACACATAGCTTTTAGATGTTGTAATGCTGTGGCTATTATACTGATGCCCAGCATCAAATAGCATTACATACATTTATTAATTTTCTGTTATAAATGTATTAAAACAATTTTTCCTTGATCTTTAGAATTATTATTTTCTTTTGTTCATTATGTTTCGAAGTATAAATATGGCTCCAAGATTCACAGTTTCTGATGAAATAGGACATAACATAATAGCTATATATAAAGAGGGGCTACAGTCAGTGAGAAATTTTTGCAAAACTGAAGTTAAAAAATAATAGGAGACATGACAAGAGCTTGTCTGGAAGACCACCTAAACTTTCTACATCATATGTTAAGTACCTCAGACTTACATCACTCGGAGAAGCCCCCCAGTGGCATAGCAGTATGTCTGTGGACTTACAATGCTAGAATCCGGGTTTTGATAACCCTGGTGGGCAGAGCACAGATAGCCCATTGTGTAGCTTTGTGCTTAATTACAAACAAACACTCAGAGAAAGATGTAAATCTTGCAGCCACCTTTCTGCTCCACCAATGTTATTAAAGTTGACAAAAAGCACTGAAAGGGTGAATTGTAGAAAGAAAATCTTTGTTCTGGAAAGGCAAAAAACACAAAAGACTTAAGTTTATAAAAACCCAAAAAATGGATATCTTGTATATGTAAAAAAAGTACTTTGGTTTTATGCACCAAAGTTTGAGGTTTTAGGAACAAAAAGTAGCCAGTACATTCACTTCAGTATTAATTAGTGATTAAAGGAAAATCATTTGCAACTTTCTGTTAGGTTTGGTGTACAAAACATCCAAGTTTAGGGTTACTTAAATACAACTAGATTGGTGGAGACCTGAATTCTGTCGAATATAAACAAATACTCATTCATCATGCTATTCCTTCTGGGCATCATTTAGTGAGAGAAATTTAATTTTCCAGCATAATAACAAATTCAAACTTTCAGTATAAAACAATATCTTTGTAAGAAAGAAGCAGATGGAACTCTTGCATGCTTAGAGTGGCTTCTGTAGAGCTCAGACTTCAATATTGTTGAGTGTATGGGGATTATCTTAACTAAAAACAGAGATAGCCAAAATCAAAGGAGGAACTCTGGGCAATACTTCAAGATGCCTGGAATCCAATTCCCTCTGAGCTTTAAAATGCTTGAAAAAACATTCCTCATTAGTTTCAAGACAGTAATTTCAGCTAAGGGTGGTCAAATCATAAAATAATAAAGAAATAAACTAAATTTGCTTTATGTGCATTTGTTTTGCTTTCAGATATTATGAAGTTCTGAAATACCTTCAGTACAAGAAACTCAATATTTTGAATTTAAAATACATTGTAATGATTGTGTGATCTCTAATTTATCAACAGTACTGTATTTGAATATTGATAAATACCAGTTGACAGTCTGACTCAAGTTGGACAATAAACTGAATATTTTTATTGAGTGAGTTTAATTGATAGATGATGAATATGTCTCTCACGTACATGTGTAGCATTTCCAATGCTATGGCTTCAAGTTTTTAAAATTTCTATAGCTATGATTCAAATTTTGTTTTTTGACTAAATGCAGACTTGATGAAGGATTCGGCATGGAGCCTGAAACATCACAAAATCACTAAAAACAACAGAAGTCCATAGAAAACTCAGTCCCTACGTTGAACACACTGCCTAAAGCCACCTTAAAAGAAAATATGTACCATTTTTAGAAATCCAAGCATTTTCTGTTTCCACTCATTATATAATAAAATTTAAGCTCAATTCCAAAGATATTAAATATTGTATACAAACTTACTGAATTGGAAACATGTGGTATACATGAAAGATAGTTTACTATAAGGTCCAATAAGTATGATTAAAGTAACATTTTGAAAACAAAGGTTTTTTTCTGTGCTATCACACATCTCATATGATTAATTAGCCCAGAAATGTTTAACCCTTTCACAACAGCCTCAGTATAATATACACAAGTTCATATACACATTTGCACACATTAAGTATTTATACAATAACTTTTAATGCAGTAAGTGTATCTTCACAAAATTTTATATACTTTTAGTAAAGATTAAAAGTCTTTCATACACAAAAAATCAGATTTTTAATGAAGTATGTTTATTATAGATTTCTTTGTGAAAATATCAAGTCTGTTTCGTTACCAGTCCAAGTGCTAAGTGATTTTCATGTTATAACTAAAAAACTATTGTTTGTCCCATAAATCTCAAATAATATTTGTGTAATCTCTAAAATCTCCTAAATACATTTCTAATGTTTGTTTTCAGTAAAACTTTATGATTTTTCTGTTATTTTCTCTACCCTAACTCTATGGGGTCTGTCAATTTGACCGGCTTAGGAACCACCACAAGAAATTAAGAAATAAATTTAAATTATGCTTTTTTCATTCCAGAATGACTACAGATTATAACACAAAAACACAAATGTTTAGTTTAAATAGCTTAAATCTCGTAACATTATACATTTATATATAATAATATTTTTATTATATTGACCTTCTAGCCATGCCTGGCTAACAATACAGAAGATACAATGATGTGGCATATGTGCACATATGATACCATATCCAGTAATATAAAACTGACCTTTAGTCTTTACAAAATGACCTATCTTGGCTGTTACCTTGGACATAATAGTATGTATTTAAGATGTGTTGCAATCAATGGAGTAGAATGATACAAAATTAACATGCATAAAATAAATACATAGAAAATATATATAAACAAACTAATACACATTTGAAAAACATGTGGACTCCACTTTTATGTGCTGAAAACTTGAATTTTGATTCTCAAAACTGTATGTAAACAGGAAAAACTTGAATCTCAGATTGCTTAAAACTTTGTGAGTACAGGCCTTTTTTTTAAGAAAAAACCCATATGCAAGTGCAGTATGACAGGGATGCAGCAAGGAAACATTAACTCTTTAATGCTACGAATATTCGAATTACATTAGCAAAATTTTTGGTTTTATCAAAACCATAAAAAAAAAGAAACTACACAACACTAGATTCATTTTGATTTTCTTCATCACTTTCTTCAAGAAGCTCATCAGAATCATCTGAGCTGACAGTGTAAACCACCTTGAAATGATCTCTTTCCAATTTTGATTCCAAGATCACAACTCTTCTCAATGGTTCTACAAGTTTAGTTTTTCATCATTTCTCAAGATGTATATCAACTGCTTCCTTGATACTTGGTAACCACATTAGTGCTTCTAGTGGAAGCTCCTCCTACTGGTATCTTGATGCTTCCTTTTATTACTGGATCTGTTAGTATGGTGTCCTTGTTTCTGGCACAGATTTTACAACAAATAAAGTTCACATATGTTCTACCTACTTCTTCTGTGGTTTTATATCCAATAATCTCTGATTTCTTGTAACTTTGAAACATTTTCAAATCCATTTTATTGCCTTTGGCTGTCTTCTCTGTTTACTTCATGAATGATCACAATGAATTAAATATCTATTCTTTACTGCTTAACACATTTTTATAGATAACATGTTTCTGGTTTCCTTACGAGCATTTAAAATTGTAATTTGACATATGACTGAATATAGCCTTTCAAACATGTGACAAATAGCATGAGTAATTAGGTTTGCACATGTGTCTGTGTATGCGCATGTGACTGTATGCATCAAATGAAAAACGTCTTATGCTATATTGTTTTTAATTTTGAGCTACTTTTGATGTAATCCTGATTTAAGTTTGAATCTGAATACAATTTTTAATTTTGCAATAATTATGATTATCTTAACTTGAATATTTTTTATTGGTGTTTTTGAATTTATTTATGGTGTTTATGTTTAATTTTATTTATATTCAAGTTTTGTAATGCTGAGTTCATTTTGTATCATTAATTTAACCCTTTGTGTGGGTGAGGTTCAAAACATGCATGTCTTAACTTTTTTCAGAGTTACATTCAGAATTTAATTAAACAACTTTATTATCAATGTATGCCAATAAACTTGGCAACAAAATATTAAAATTCTCAGTGTTCACTACCATGTGAAATGTGATACCTCTCTGCTCAAAATTTCTCTGTTTTAGATTTTCATTCCTCCATTAGATGAGATTCAGAATGCTCACCAATTAGAAATTCAAAATATGTATATTAACAGGCCACAATTTAAAATAAGAATTTCCTACCTTCTTTGTCTTCTAAGATTTGGATAAATTTTTTAAACTTACCACAGAAACTTCTCCCAACTCTAAATGTTTTTGAAATTACTCAGTCACATACACTTATTTGTCAATGATACATGTTTATAACCAGTAGAAAGACCATTTTGTGAACTACATGATTATATCATCTTTTTTGTGTGTAAAAAGCTCCATTTCTCAAACAGATTTTATTGAGTGAAGACCAAAGTTGGTAAATAATGAAGTTTTTTAATCTTCTTATAGGTCAGTAAGAAAGCCAAATAAATCATAATCGTTTTAGGGCATTCTGTTTTACTGTTTGAGTTATTGCTTATGTTTTAAAATGCATATTTGAAAGCTACATGAATTATTTTTTGGATAACCAACTTAATGGAAAAAATTCAAGATTAATGAAGTCAGGCTTCCGAGAGCAAAAATAGTTCAATTCTGAAGTGAGTGCTGATTTTCTGATTTTTTTATGGAAGATCTTTTTTACTTATTGATATATATTTTAACAAATATTAATAAAATGTAAAAAATTAAAATATTATTATTGGTTTTTTTTTGCATGGTGTACTGAATGATCAACATACTTTAGACTTACACAACCTCGATTAATCGCCGTGATGAAGTAAATAATAGATTTCAAATTCGATGACGAGGAACCCACTTTGAGACTAATAATGGTTGGAGACGGCTTGAATGGGTAATGAAGAAAAACTTTAATATAAGTTTAACATAACGGCAAATGTACAACGTTTCGACAAGGTTTTGTCATCACTACCATAAACCAATCATACCGTGAAACTATCTTTAAACTACGTAACCCAAATATAAAAATTTGGTACACGATGATGACAAAACCTTGTC
>NW_013667648.1:184522-187640 GCF_000517525.1 Limulus polyphemus
GACAAGGTTTTGTCATCATCGTGTACCAAATTTTTATATTTGGGTTACGTAGTTTAAAGATAGTTTCACGGTATGATTGGTTTATGGTAGTGATGACAAAACCTTGTCGAAACGTTGTACATTTGCCGTTATGTTAAACTTATATTAAAGTTTTTCTTCATTACCCATTCAAGCCGTCTCCAATCATTATTATACTTACTTAGATGTTGCATGTTGTAACCAGAAATTCTCTAAACTCCCCACACTCCCACATGGTGAATTATTGCTATTTGAGGCAGTTAGGTATTCGAAGAGTAATGAAAGCAGTTGTAAAAAAGTTAAGAGGCCAAAATCTCTCAAGATACATAATTATAACTGCCCATTACAGTCTGCAGTCATTCTAGCAACAAGAAAAATTATTTTTGATTTCATATATTTCAACTTTCACTAATAGATAAAGTTTTACTGAAAAACACTTCTGATACTCATTTAGGAGGCTCTATATATCATTCAAATGAAATATGAAAATTGTAAGATTAAAAAAGTATTATTATTCTGAACATGGATCACCTTGCACTCAGACTAGTCAGACTGACACAGTAAATTCACAGACAAACCTTTAATAGAAATACTCTTTTAAAAATTCTGATTTTTTTTGTGTACACTGTAATATCTACTAAAATCTTACCAAGTTTTGTAAAGATAAATCTTGTAAATTTAAAATTATAGTAAACATTGATTCTCCAATACGGGGTTAGTCCAATCAATCAACCCTGTGTAGTTAATGCATTTTGCATTGAATTTTAATTTTGCTTCATTCTGTTCAGCAAACTTGAATCTGTATTCTGTTCAAGCTATGTTTTCCGTGTGTCGTGGCATTGTAATTGTTGGCTGAGGAGGTAATTAATGAAAACAATAAATAAGTTAGTTACTTGAGTGATCTTTATAATAAGCAATCTCTGATTTTGTGGCAGTAGAAATGGTAGGGCTATTTGTAGTAACCATATCTGGCATGTAGTCTGTCTCTTGTTTTTAGTCTACAGGAATATGCATTATTTTATAAGGAATCCAGAGGTTTATGCTGACCTGTAGTTAAATAACATCCAAAGAAGGTGATTGTTTTTTGTCAGTAGAGTTGGGTGAGTTTTTTTACCCTAATTCAGACAATCATCATGGTATTGTTGTAGTACATTATTATGGCTCAGTCACCATTCCTTTGATGTTTTGTGAATCTTGCAAGGAACTTCTGAGACAATGGGCCAGAATTTCTGTGTTTTTTGTTGTTTTTTTGAGAGAGGAACAAGTTCAGATTCAAAGCTAATTTGCAAATGTAAAGTAGCTAAATGTCTGAGGTGTTACAAGTGTAGCAGGTGTGAATGTGATCACAATGGCACACCAGCTTCTCCAAAAGTTAGTAAAAGAGGTCTGAGAAGCTTTGGGGGAGAAGATGGTGTCAAACACCCAAAGAGAAGTACATCTGTATGCAGGAGTAGTAAACATGTGTATGTATGTGATGGCTTACCCTCAAATGGGGAAGAGTACAAAGATGATTCAACATGGTGCGAATCTTGACAATGAAAAGAATGATTCAAGACCAAGTAAGGAACAGAGAATATGAAGACTTTTCTGAGTGAAATTCAAGAACACTACAAGGATAAGAGAAAAGAGGAGTACTAAACTAATGAGACAATAGCATAACCATAGCATGCGGGTGGTTTAATTTGGTAGGATAGGAACACTGCTTGAATAATAGAAAACAGCATTGCAAAGTGATCCCTGGCTAATGCTCTACACAGCTATGTACCTCACTCTTACGCTTCTGGATTTCCAGATCTGATGGAATACCCCATTAACTACCAAAATAATCATATTTTATGTCATTGAATCAAAGATTACATTATACCATTTATTTTTAAAATTTGAGCCTAAGATAGCTGCAAGATAAAGGTGGGGGTAGTAGTTGCAAAATATTCTACATTTAACTGTTTTGTAACTTATAATACAATGTGTTTCTTCAGATGAATTGAAGTAGATTTTAACAGTCATGCAGTTATTCTGCAGATATGAATAATTGTAATTTTGCATTCACTTTTTCACCTTGAGCATTAAAAAGTGACATTCTGTAGATTTTGTACTTACTTGGTAGTGCTTCTGTGTCATCATTTCCCTGTGATATGAGTGATATCCAAGTGGAGGAGTGGTACAAGAGTCTTGTACAAGTTAGTATGAACTGGGATTGTGAGATGCACTAGGACTTTTGTCTGAGTTAAGATTGCAGTATGCACGTTCCCTAGGTCCTTGCAAAGTAGAGTCATTATTTTCCCTCCCAGCATCAGCAGCTTATAAATAAATTTTATCGTTACTCTTTATTTTGCATTTATGCTTGTCTTTACTTTTGCTGTTTGTTTCCAGTTTATTCTCTATAAAATGTGTTGTTTATTGCAAATCTTAAGACTGTTGAGTGCTGGTGAACCTGTATACCACAGACTAAGTTATTAATTTACATATCTTTACTATCTATTAACCTTTTATTCAAGGGATCACTTCATTGGACTGATGCTGTATGGGAAAATTAATGTTTACTATAATTCTATATTTACTAAGTGTATCTTCACAGATTTGGTCAAAGTTTTAGTAAATGTGAAAGTTCTATTCTATACAAAAATCCATTTCTATTATGGATGCATCTGAGAATCTACAAAGCCTTTACTGAGTCATCTTATAATATTCATACTTCATTTGTATAACCTCTAGAAACTCCTAAATTCATATCAGAAGTTGAAAAATATGGAATAAAATTAAAAATACTTTGTTTTTCTGGAATGACTGAAGATTGTAACAGTTTTTTTACCCTAACAACCTCTGGCTCATAACAGTTTACATATATTTTCATTTAAATATAGTTTTATTTTCAATGTGACAAACTAGTGTAACAATCAGGAGCATATCTACGGAAAATAGTGCCTATGGCAAGCACTGAAATTGTGCCCCTGTCCAAACATCTGACACCTATCTTTTAGATAACTTTACCATAATAAAAGTCAAGCTCCTTAATCTTTTAATTAATAAATTATGGCACTATATGAAAATTACAATTGTACCTCCCTTTCTTTCACTTATGCAAATTGGTCTATGATGT
>NW_013667648.1:188267-194485 GCF_000517525.1 Limulus polyphemus
ACCAAAGTATTAGTTTTAACTTGCTGAATAATCTCTTACAGCTGGCAATGGAAATTGTTATGGTTAGCATTATCTGAATAGCAATGTGAAGATTGGGGAAGACTCTCTCATCTCCGTACTGAACAATAAATTTGAGAAGCTCTTCAGGTCTTGATATTTTCATGTTGGCCTGACTTGATAGCAACATTCTGCAATCCAAAATTTCTTCATATAGCTGCTGTCCATCAACACCAGAGCTGTACAATTTACCCAAGTTTTTGCACTTTCTTCTTTAGGTCGTTACTGTCAGCGCTGTATCACAGTTCTTCGACATAGAGAGGGAACCCAAACATGGCTTCAATGTCGTGCAAACAAGTGAACCTTTTGTCCATTTCCCTTCGTGACATTCCATTTCCTCCTTGACTGTTAACCCATCATTCTCTTGAGTTCTCGTCAGCCATTTGTTTCTTTCGTTTCTGACATCTTTCAACTTCAATATTCCATTCTTGACAGAGACCAAGTCCTTCTTCGAGTGACTCATTAACAAACACTTCTCTTTCATCATTAAAATGAACTCGGAGGGCTTTCAAATCCAGGGCAGCATTGTGGAAGTTCATGCTAGGATCCTGCAGCTTCTTTTGAATACGGGCAATGCGAATGAGTACTTTGTTCCAAAATCCTAGCAAAGTCAGAAAATCGTAACTCAACATGCGGTTATACAGCTGCCTTGCATCACTTCTTGTTTCACTGGTCTCATTTTCATTGTCTATCATGTCCTGGAGAACTTGAAGTATATCCTCAAGGTACTTGTTGACGGGCTTCACTGCTTCTGTCCTTGCACTCCACCTGGTTTTGGACTGCGACTTAACAACCACATGGAACGGCATTTCTGAGTTTTTCCCAGCCCTGTGTTGAACAAGAGAAGAACACATAGAGAGCTTCGATGATTCCAAAATATGTGACCATCATTGTATCCTGCTTGGCTGCATGTACACCCACCAAGTTGAGTGAGTGATTGTCGCAATTCACAAACACTGCCAGGTTGTTTTTCTCACTTATTTTTTGATGAAGACTACTTCTGTGTCCAGCCATCACAGCAGCATTGTCATAGCACTGTGACTGACAATCTTGTTGCTCTGTTTCATCTTACTCTAGCTGTTTCAAGATGTCTTCATTCATGCTCTCAGCATCCTTTTGTCTTATCTGGATAAAACCAAGGAAGGACTCTCTAACATGGACTGTTTTCCTCTCAAAATCAGCTTCCATGTACCTCGCTATTTCTGACATCTGCTCACGGTGTGCCTGATCAGGAGTCAAGTCAAACATGAGACCATAGTACTTGGCTTTATGAATGCTTCTCAGTAAACTCTGGCGAGCAGTGGATGCCATCATGTGGATGAATTCGTTCTGGACACCCGATGAAAGATAAGACATGGATCCAGGATGGCTTTCCACGCGAGTGAGGGGTTCGTTCATGACAGGATCAAAGATGGCCAGTAGTTTCAGTAAGCCAAGGAAATTTCCCACATTGAAGTCATCATCTAGCTGAAGTGACTCTCTGTGTCCTCGCAAAGCCAGATTCTGAGTCGCAAGGAATTTTATGCAGTGAAGGATTCTTGTCAAGATATCACACCACTTCTGCTATTCCTTCTCAATCTGTGACTGAAGTTCTGCGTCAGTAACTCCTCTATTTTCAGCTAAATTTCTTT
The DNA here is from genome assembly GCF_000517525.1 of Limulus polyphemus. Taxonomy (NCBI): domain Eukaryota; kingdom Metazoa; phylum Arthropoda; class Merostomata; order Xiphosura; family Limulidae; genus Limulus; species Limulus polyphemus. The sequence continues at coordinate 189,956 of NW_013667648.1, forward strand.
CCACAGTGTGAAGCACTCCCAATGATTCTTAGCATTTTCATGTTTTATATTTAATGGTGCAGTTTTGGCCTCAGGGAAGGTTGGACCCAGCTGGATACCAAAGGGTTAATAGCTTGAGAAAACAGTTAAAATCCTTCTTCACTGTTTCTTTAAAGACTGATGGGTTTACATGTTTCATGCCACCACCATAACTAAAAGCTGAGATGTTGCCATCATTTTGGAGAGGCCTCATCCTTCTCTGTAAGTAATCTGGAGATGCACTCATCCTTGGGTGAAGCCTAAAGCAAGTTACTGTTGCCCAAGGAATACATGTCATCTTTTGCATTAACCTAAACTGCTGACCATAGCCTTTGAGCATCACCAATGTATCTTGCTGACTGGATAAGCTCCTGACTGACCCAATGATCTGCTGGATCTCAGTGAGATGCTGACAATTCAGATTATTACCTTCATGGCAGTCCATAAGGAAATTTACTCACTGCACACTTTTCACCACTTTACTTGATTATGGGTGATTCATACCAGTTCTTAGATGCCTGAACCAGATCTTGAATATGTTGGAGTTCCTTAGAAACTATACAAGTAAGTCTCAGGATATCCAGACTGGTTGTTGTCACAATGACCTGTCTTACATGTGAAAGGTAACATCTCAGTCCTAAGAATGTGGACATAGCTATTACCATGGCCAGCAAAAGCTCTTGGTTCAAGAAAGTAACATTCTTAGAACTTGAAGTATTCTCAGGTCATGTCCCTGTTTCAAATGCAGCATCCATCTTTACACTGTAAGTTTCATGTGGTCTAAAAAGTGCCTTTTCATGGTCACAGTTACAAAATATACAGAACCAGAGGGTCATATGGAAAAGTACATTCAAAATAAACTCTTCAATATACAAATCTTTGGTCACAGCACCAAGATGTAACTCAATTTTGTGATATTCAGGTATACTGCTAACCAATAGGAAACTATCAAATGTCTGCAACATAAGAGGTTTTGGAAATTTTATGCAGAGAAGTTTATGATGTTATGATGCAGTTGCATTTTGTAATTAAGTTGCAGTTAAACTCAGTAGTTACTGAACATATTTTAAAATATCATAAAACAAACTCAAAAGATCAGTTGTTTGTTAACTCATTTTTATACTTTTTCTTTTTTTTAATACTACTATTTTATATTTAAGCTCTTATTTTTTAGTTCGGAAATAACTACTCGGATATAATGGTCAAATAGTAAGAAATTTGTGTATCTATTGTATTGATGATAAGGTTGAAAGTTTGTCAATAAAGTTTTGAACATGGGGAAAATGCAATATATGTGCATTACTTGTGAATTACACTCATGTTTTTTAAGGATGTCAGAGAAACAAGATTCTTTAATTACATTCAGATGTAATGCTATGACTATAAGATGAAACTTCTGCTTAACTTAAGTTATATGTTACTGTATGTGTGTGTGTAAGTTTAATGTATATGTCATTAAAACTTTGTTTTAAATGTTTCTTTGACACTGAAAATACCAAACGTACTTATATGCCGATTATTTCCAGAAGAGCTTAGTTTCATATAAAGATTTCTTAACAGGTATACATCACTAATCAGTTATTGATAACTTTATTTTACTTTTCTCAGGAGTCATTTGAACGAGCCAAAAATATCCTTCGAAATCATAGTCGAGAGCATCGAGTGATAGCTGAAGCCTTACTCAAGTATGAGACCTTAGATGCAGAAGACCTTAAAACTTTGCTCAGTGGTAAAGAAAAGATTGTAAAAAGAAAACCTTGATGTACTGAAAAGCTTAGAAGACTAGTATTTCAGCATTTTGAACTTGACTTTTTACTGTCTTATATAAACTGTCAGTGATGAAAAGCTGATATTTTCCCAGTTTATAGACTTGTCATTTACTGGCTATTGGCAGTGTAGATTTGGTGTATCCAGAAAAACAATATATGGAAAATTTCAGTGATTCAATGATTTTTATCTTTGTGATGTACAGAACATACAATAATTTGGATATGTTAAGCAAGCCTGCTGATGCATAATGGTGTTGTAAGAAATTTCATTTTGCATATTGTTTGAATTGTCCATGAAAGTACTTAAGAGATTATACTGGTCATATTGTAGCCTATCCATTAGATATTTCTTTTAGAAATTCAGTTGGCTTATTCTATAAAACTTGCTTTGTAATATGATTAAAATTTCAAAAAATAACTGCTAGGTTATTATATTTTCATTGGGACAAATAATTGAAGTTTCAAAATATGAATTTCTATAATACAAAAAATAATTCAAGTTTAAAAAATGTTTGAGGGAAGCCCATTATTCTATTTCAAAATTGAGGTTACTTATGTACAAACCATTCAGAAAGTTAAAAGGTTATTCTGCTTTCTTCTTTTGCTGTTTATTCTTTAGTTTCTTTTCAGACATACAATTTTATTTTTATTTAGTATAGTGTAAATATACATTATCATTATCAAAAAGCTGAAGTAAGAGAAAAATAAACCATTAAGTGTTTATATGGATTGAAACTAAATTGTTTAATTGGCTGGAATAATGACTTTTATACTTAACTTTGAAATTCTAGTTATTGATAATCCACAAAACGAGCTTACTATCCATACAACTGTTACAACTGGAACCTTAACAACTGTGTTTGCTTCAGACAATGAAAGAAACTTCTTATTTACTTGGAACCTAAAAATATACATTTTCAAAAGCTTATCATGAGATGGAACACCAACTTATTGTGTACTTGTACCAAACATGTTTTATGTGTTTATACTTCTTTTTACCTTTTTTCTCTCACGTAAATGCCAATCAACAATAAAAAGAAAAGATTTAGTAATATTCTCATTCCTGCCCCTCTTGCTACGTTATTCAACTATCCATGAATTTTTAAACAAAAGAGTGCCAGCCAGTTAGTGGTGATTAATGCAGTAATCTTATTCCTGAGCAACATCAAGCTTTCAACCAAGATCTTGTTGCTGTGATGCCATAGTCACCCAGTAACTGTGAAAGAAACATAGGGCTACATAGAGCCATTAGCAGCAAACTGTAGAACCAATAATAACTCCAAATCAGAAAATGGCATAATATTTACACTTTAAAATGCTGAGTTAATTCAATGAAATGTCCTGTTCCTCTCTCTATCAAAATCTTGATAATTTTATGTCATTTTTTAATAAATAAGTTTAAGTAAATCTTAAGATACCTCAGTACAATAACAATAATAAATACATTACAGGATAGCCTCCATCAATACATGACTGACAGTCTCATAATTTTTATAGCCTTCAATCTTATTTGGTTACATAGCCATAAACTAGAAAATCAGACCCCAATTGCCATGCCTACCTGTCACATCCTCTCATTCATAAACAAACAGTAGTTCTCTATGACATTTAGTACTATATTATTTATAAATAACAGAAAGCCAAAGTTTTGATCTATCAAATTATATATCATCTTGTTTTCTGTACAGAGAATTGTCTATTTCACTTCCAGTTCCCACAGGAAACACATCAACAAACTTAGCTGAATTTTTAATGGCTGTTGTCACATAGTTAGAAAGCCAGAAACATTGTGATAGTTTTAGGACATTTTCTGTTTTTACATTATTATTCTATGTTCTTTAATGCTTTATTTAATTAAATGAAACATTATTTGGTGCAGTATTACCATTATTATAAAAAGGTAGGTTAAGTTTCATTGACAGTCTACAGCAAAAAAAAAAAGGATGACCCTGGTAAGTATAACATTCAGATCATGCCCAGAGTTACTTAACATCACTTTTAGAAATTTTCTGCCTTGACTTCTTCTATTATCAATAGTAGAACTGGGTTATTGGCAGAATTTTATAACTGATTATTCTCGTATGAGACTTGGGTAGTTGGAACTATCAAAAATAGTAATAACCAGAAACACTAATTTCAATTAGTTGATTACTTTCATGAGTCATGATACTAATCGATTAAGCTGAACAACATTGATTTAATCAAAAATAATTGTGAGAAATTATAATATTTCAATCACTAGAATAGTTTGAACAATTGAAAATAGTAATAATCAGAAACACTAATTTTAGTTAGTTCACTATTTTTATGACATTAATAGATTTAATTGTAATTTTGGTTAGTTTTTTACATGACACTGATCAATGTTTATGATGGTCACAAGTAATTGAACTAATTACCATGCTATAATCAACAGTTTTAGTTTCATGTACTCTCTTCAAAGTTTCAACACAGCTCCTTCTAAAACATTAATTTTGCCACAATCTGTTTCAGTGAGTAGTCTTCATTAGCCAAACCTTCTACACATTTGTCATGTAACATTTCTGTCTTGAGCACCACAAGTTCATATTTGTCATGTAACATTTCTGTCCTGGACACCACCAGTTCACATTTCTCATATAACATTTCTGTCCTGGGCACCACCAGTTCACATTTGTCATGTAACATTTCTGTCCTGGGCACCACCAGTTCACATTTGTCATGTAACATTTCTGTCCTGGGCACCACCAGTTCACATTTGTCA
>NW_013667648.1:195309-209870 GCF_000517525.1 Limulus polyphemus
AGTTCACATTGGGCACCACTAGTTCACATTTGTCATGTAACATTTCTGTCCTGGGCACCACTAGTTCACATTTGTGATGTAACATTTCTGTCCTGGGCACCATGAGTTCACATTTGTCATGTAACATTTCTGTCCTGGGCACCATGAGTTCACATTTGTCATGTAACAATTCTGTCCTGGGCACCACAAGTTCATATTTGTCATGTAACATTTCTGTCCCGGGTACCACACGTTCATTTTCTACACTACTGCTAAGAATATTATGACTGCCTTTTCTTCTATAGGTAAATGCTGGTGTGGTACTATTTGATTGGTTGATAATAAATGATCACACTAAACTCTCAATACATGAATGCACTTGGTGCAGTTTATTTTCATACCATAGAGAAATAGCAAACTCATAATATTTGAATTTTTACCTATTTTATTTGCTTCTCCATATTTCTTTCTGATAATATGGCTACAGTTGGTTACAGTAGTCTATTCTTCTAAAATGTGGGAAGCTGCCTCTGCTTTTCCAATATTGGTATGAGATCTGTCTGTCTGTCTGATGGAAGCATCATAGTTTTATCTGTTAGTGAGGGGCAAAGCTATTGTCAGTCTGGTACAGAGGAATATATAAACAGAAAAATTACTATGGCTCATTCTAACAGCATCATTCAAATTTTCATATACATATGTATATATTGTGAAGTCTGAAAATAATAACTTGGATATCTGGATTGCCAGTTATTCTATACGTATGATAAATTTTAAGTTATATAATTTCAGCCTCAACAGAGAAAGGATTTGACAAAGCTAGAAGAAAAGTTCTGAACATGATTTAGAATAATAATTAAGAGCTAGAGTGCAGGAGTGGGAAACCATAGGTTAATTGGCCAAAAATATACTTGTTTAACCTATCGCTTTGTGAAAGATTTAGGATGAAGAAAACTATGTGGCTTACTTGAATTTGCAAAGACTACAGAGTGAAGCAGGTATGTACAACTGAAGAAAACATCATTGCGGTGATCAACTAATAGCATAAGAGTCAGTACAAAATCTGAAAAAGTACACAATGAAATTCATCCCTTTGTCACAAGAGAGTCCACATACCTATGCTAGAACAATTCAGGCATCCACTACCAACATCTCCAAATTTATTCTTTGAAAGATTGTTTAGGCAGAATGTTCATGATGAGTACACTGGAATGGATGGAAACTGCCTGTTGTAGAAAAACAAGTGTAGAGGACAATGTTTCAAAAGTCTTTTGTCCTCTACACTTGTGTTTTTTCTACAATAGGCAGTTGCCACCCATTCTAGTGTACTCATCATCTCCTAAGTTATAATTTACTTAATCTTCAGAGTCTGATGTAAATCATTTTCAACAAACTTTTCTAAATATCGGTCAGTAGGACAGCTTGACAAAACCACAGAAAGATTTGTTAAGATTTAAAACACTCAAACTTTGGATACAGTGAAATATGGTAACTAAAACTGCCAAATGCTACAAATCCTGTAATAAATAGAGCTGTTCATTTGATAGAAATATAAATAGTTAAAGAGTGTAGACATTTTATTAGATAAATTTATGGAAGAGTTACTCAGTGAGCAGTAATCAAAACACATAATTTAAGAGAAATTATATATCAGAATGTACAATTTGCCACAAGGTAGAAAGTAATGGTTGGATTGGATCCCTGGGGTCTACAGAAATAACAATGACATCTTTTGTAAAAAATATACCTTGATACAAGCTGCCAAAGAACCTTGAAAGAATACAACAAAAAGGATAGATTTGTCAAAATTCTGACAAACTGAGGTTCATGTGGTACAGTCATAAGAACCATTATTATGTTCCTGGGTTCATTGTTGTAGTTTGACCTAGGTATGCAAAATGGACTCCTAAAGGATAATGTGTTTCTTGAAGATAATGATATTTCTGAGCTTTTAAATGATCTATTTTTACAAAGAAGAAAATAGCAATATTCTTGAGCACTGTATGGGAAATACAGGAATTGTGCAGATATTAATATTTGGTGGTAAGAAGAAAGGTTGAGATATTAAAAGTACATAAAACACCAGAGCCAGATAGGATTTTCCCCCCAGGGTTTTAAAGTCTATCTCACTTTTCTGGTAGGTCACTAAGAAAGTGGGCAAATGCCTCAAGATAGGAGAGTTGCTTTGATTTTGTTTAAAATATTAATAAGGGTTGTCATGGAAATTATATTCTAGTTAGTGTACTGGGAAAAATTCTAGAGACCTAAAAAGCTTTGCAAATCATTTAATGAAATATGCTATCATAAACGAAAAACAACACAGAATCAGTAAAGAGGAGTCTTGCATTGTTAATATATTATCTTTTTCAAGAATGGTGTAAACTTGGTTACTTAGACTTTCAACAAGCTTTTGATAAAATGCAACATCAAAAAGTAGGAAAGATCACATCAGTATTGATTGGGGAAGGACTAGTTAGTTTGATTGGATGAGAGAAAGCAAAAAATTATTAATTAAGTCGAATCAAACTGGACTGTTGTTACTAGTGAAATACCTTAAAGATTAGTGCTTAGGCCTTTGATATTTCTTCTTTTAGTTAGACATTGATAGGAGCATAATTTATATGGTTTTCTGATTAAATTAAACTCTTGAATATTTCTAGCTGTGTTGAAAATGGTAAGATTCTACAGAATGATTTAGATCAGTTGGTAAGTTGGACAAATATTTTGCAAATTATGTTTCATTATAATAAGTGCAAGTTAGTGCATTTGGATTATCACAGTTTGGATCACACAATTAATGTAGATCAGAACCCACACAGTAGCTTAACTGAAGAAAAAGATCTTGGCATAATGGTGGATAAGGCATTGAGACAGTACTCTGTTGTTAATAGTAAAGCTAACAGAATTTTAGAATGTATTAATTACCAGTCAAAAGAGTTATCTACAAATTATGAGTTAGGCCTCACTAAGAATACTGTTTACAGTTTTGGTCTTGTTATCTAAGAAAGAATATTTATTTACAAGAAATATTTCAGGTGAGAACTTCTGAGATGATTCAGGGGATAGAGGTTTATCTTTTAGGGATAGATTAAGATTTCATAATTTATTTTCTCTTGAGGAAAAAAGTTTAAGAGATGAACTCATTGAAGTTTACCAGATTGTGTAGGAGATCTATAGGATAAAGGCCTCTAATATCATTGTGCTGTAATATGTAAACAATGACAAATGTTTAAGCATAGAAAAAGACAGGCTAGGCTTCAGTTAAGACACTTTTATTTATTACAGGTTGATTAGTTTATAGACTAGGTCGCTGTTGTGGTATTCCCATTTGAACTGAAATAATTGTAGAGTTGTATTAGATAGGTCCAATTGATAACAGGAGATTCAGTGATGATATCAATTACAAATTAGAATTATCCCTCTTACTGATTTTGTTGATTAAGATGAAATAACAAGACTGGAAAAGAAGTGTAATGCAAAATACACAGTCTTTATTACAGCAATGAAACATGAATACTGTGTGTGTGTACTTGTTATTTACTTGCATTGAACAATCACATTTTCTGGATTGCTAGACTGACTGCTAATGACCAAGCTCTTAGATAATACTATTTAGATGATGTTTCAGCCATGTACCTTAGCATGAAAGAAATCTTTAATTTGCCCTGGGCAAAATGCACTACCTACATGACCATTCTCTTTACAAGAGGAGCTGTAACATCTAGATATCACCTGAATAACTGTTGAGGCACACTGCTATCGACATCCTAACACAATGTGTCATATCAAGCAATGTTCTTCTAGGGCAGTAACAGGTATTATCTACTTTTGGGAACAACAAAAAAACAAAGGCAGGGTTTGTAAGGGTCATCAAATTTCTGTTAAGTTAAAGGAAAATATGTCTTCCAGCCTTAGAAAGTCAGGGAATTTTTATTAATTTTAGTTGTAGTCATGGACTGTGCGGGAAAATAATGTTAGGTAAAAGTTACTGAAGAATATGTGAGCAGACAGCAGTTCTCACAGACTGTTCATTTGCTCTGTGTTCAAATGTCATTTTTTTTCTCTTTCTTTCCACCAGACAAGTTGCACATTATTCATTTTCCCGGCATATTTTATTATAAAACATCATTCCAAAACATAATTACCCTGGCCAGGAGGTTAGAGAGTTCGACTCGCAATCTGCGGGTCGCGGGTTTGAATCCACGTCCCACCGAACATGCTCTCCCTTTCAGCCTTGTGGGCATTATTATGTGACGATCAATACCACTATTCGTTTGTAAAATAGTACCCTAAGAGTTGGTGGTGGGTGGTGATGACTAGCTGCCTTCCCTCTAGTCTTACACTGCTAAACTAGGGATGACTAGCACGTATAGCTCTCGTGTAGCTTTGTGCGAAATTCAAAACAAACATAATTACCCCTTTCACACCACAGCTATTACTCAACTGCCAAGATTTCTTCATTTGCCCATCTGATCATTAGTCTAATTTTTTCTCGCTTGCTCCAGTCTTTTATACCCCATTGCCCTTGGCAATATTTGTGTTGTGACACTCTCCACCTACATAAATGTTCCCTCTCTCCTAGTATTGTATATAAGGACCTCTTTCAAAGCATAACTAATGGGTTTCTCAGAGCTTCTTTTCTTCGTGTTACCTAGTTGATTTTTGTTTTAAAAAAAATTGATTGGCAAGCCAACTTACGGTATGAATTCAAGGATTATTATTTCTGGCACAGAGGCAAATCAGGTCTCTCCTATCCCACCTCTGGTAAACAATCGGGGGTTAGAGTCACTCTCATTTGAGACTGTCAGTGATCATATTCGTAGTGAGATGGAGACATATATTCGGTTTGGTAATGTTCCTTTGGAGGGCTCTCTTTTATTCTATTGACTTCTAAGTCCCCCCCTGTGGGACAGTAGTAAGTTTAAAGACTTTCAACGCTGGAATCTGGGGTTCATTTCCCGATAATGAACACAGCAGATAGCCTAACATTGCTTTGCTCTAACAAACTTACCTGACATAATGTTGTCCAAGCAATGATAATAAGAACAATCTTTAAAAGAAATAAAAAGGAGGCTACGTTGGGATAACCTGCCTATGATTTGTTTTATTCAGTTGATTCATCAAAGGGTGATATTTTGGGTCTTTTCCCAGTTGCTTTTAAGCCTGCACCTTACTTGGTGGGTGAAAGGTCTGGGAGCGAATATTTATTTTTTTCTCCATCCATGGACATTGTGGTTTCTGCAGGGAGGTTTACTGCTCAGTAACATGAAGAGACAGTTATGCTTTATCCACCACGGTTGTCAGAACTACATGAATTAGTCTACCACTGCCATGTGGAAGCATATTCTGACTCTTAAATAATATATTTGTTAATGTGCAAATTGCTTTGGTTATTGGCTTCTACATTCATCCCTGTTGTCTTTGGCGTCTCGACTTTCATTGGCTGCTATAGGGGGTCCAGACCCCCAACACCAGCCCTCATTACATTGGTACCCAGAATAGATTCTGTCCATATCCAAAGGCTCCGCTGCTTGGTTGGAATGTTGCCAGTGGGGTTGGTGATTATTGTATGCCTTCGGGGGTCTATGGGGGCTCGGCTCCAAGAATTTCTGGATGTGTGGTAACTTTAACCGTGGATTCCTTGGCACTACAGATCCTTCAAACAGAATTAGTCATTTCATACACATCTTCACTATCATTATACACCCAACCTGTGTGGTTTCCATCTCCCGCAGATACTCGGAATTGGAATTTTGTTCTATGGCTATCGGAGTTTGGTTGGTCTTGGGGTAGAGAGATTAGCTTAGGAAGACAACAGATTGGTTTTCAGTCATCGATCTTTCTCATCGGTATCGATACCTAGATTCTACAAGGTTCACAAGTGACTCATTCCTCAATGTGAGTTGGCATTTTTTACTAGGATTGTGGATGCCCAAGCTCATTGCATTTGGCTCCTATCTCCACATTGCCATAATGGTGGTGCCCCATCACTATCGGCCTTTTTTTATTTTTTGCACTGGGGTCAGGTACTACAGTTCAGGGGTTTTACTTTCGGACTAGCAACCACAGCAGGCTTCATTTTCAGAGCTGAGACATCTATTCTTGCTCCAACTCAATATGTCATCAGTCTGGATATTGTTTTTTTTTTCATCATGTATCTCATTCGGGCTCAGCTAACTCCTATCTGGCTCCACACTATGGAACAGGAAGCCCGAATCTTACTCACCTATCCTTCTCCTACTGCATGGATAGTTCTTTCTCTTTTTGGGAATGTGGGCATCACTCAAATCCTGCATGCCTTTGAGATCCTTTCAATGGTCTTTATGCGACCAAGGGATCATAAACATAGATTCACTGGATTCCCCAGTTTTTTATTCAAGATCATTCTTTGATCTAAAGGGGTTAAGTCGGGACACTACTAAGATATGAGTTCCTCTGCCGCCACCTCGTCAATATTTTAAATTTGTGGAAATATGAATATTGTCTGAAGACCCAAAAATGAAAAAAATTTGAATATCTTAAAACTGTTTGGAATGCACATATATGGCCATGGAATCTTCTGTGACCGAACTGTACAAACCCTGCAAGGGTAACTTGAAACAAGATTAACTTAAAGGCTTTCTCAACCATGTGTTATGTGAAACCTAAACACATTCAGAATGAAGGATGGATTCAGAATAAATATTATAATACTACAAGAAATTAGAAACACGTAGAATATTCATATACTATTGTCAGCAGTAGTGGAAACCAGCACTTTACAAGAGGTTGGTATGGGGAATTGATGTTTTCCTGAAAAATAAAGGGTGGGTTTAAATTTATACTTTTTTCTTGGGTGAGTGTGAAAGGATAGCTTGAAGGACCAAATGTTTTCTTTATCTGTATGTTGAGAATTGGACATTATTGTACTTCTGATGGTGAAAGCATAGTAGTATTTTAAAACCAGAGCAGCAGTTTTTATTACCAAGATTGTAAATAAAGGAACAAAATATTTTTTGGAAACATTGGTATCCAAAAGATATATGCAAATCTATTGTACATGGTAAGATGGGCAAAGAGGTGGTGCTTCTCAGTATGATAATAAGTTGTTTTTTTTTATATACAGAAAATATTCAAAAGAATTAGCCTTCCTAGCAAATTGTGTGTCAAAAATTGCTCAATGCATTTATCCACACAGGCGAAAAATAAAAAAGTGATTTTATTAGAGAAAAAGAAAAGTTGATTTGCAAGGAAATGATTTTGTTTGTTTGTAATTAAGCACAAAGCTACACAATGGGCTATCTGTGCTCTGCCCACCACGGGTATCGAAACCCGGATTCTAGCGTTGTAAGCCTACAGACATACCGCTGTGCCACTGGGGGGCGCAAGGAAATGAATTGTGAGGATTTAATCAGAATTTGATTTATGATTTTCAATGAAGTTAAAAGCAAACCTGTATTTTAACCAATATTCTGGTGTTGCAGCTAGTGTAGAGAAATGTTAGGTTTGCGAATTTCTTGTTTCGGCTTTACTGGAGTAAGAGTTAAAGTTTATTACATAATTATTTATATTTCTTTAGCATCATCTAGACTTAAAACACACAGAGTTCATAAAATGTATGTCCAGTACTTTATTTCTTCTTAACCTGGACCAACTTCTTTGTTCTAAACAATATCTTTGTTATTTCAATCTCTATTGTTTCTCTTAATATTTAATTGAAATTTCAATTCCACCTGATTTATGAATTTAACGTTGCTCCAGCTATAATGAGATATGCCTGGCACATATTCTGCTAAAGCCGACTCATTCACTTAATAAATATTTATCTACCGCATTTTTATGTTCCTTGACCCTAAATTTCTGCAGGTTTGGTCAGTGTAAGTTCGACCACAGACACAAGAAATTTTGTAAGTCCCACATTTATCAACTTCTATTCTGTTTTTTATCCCCGTGAGAAACTAATTTAGTTTACAACGTGGAGAGAATGTTACACTACATTCTACATTTTTTTTGTTTCCTATTCTTGTTCATAAACCTTGAACATATGGCAAACAAACCCCCATGTTATCGACTTTAACTTTGTACATGAAGATATTTTTAACTGATTGTTTTGTTTTTGTAAAATCTAACAGTAATTTCGGGATTATATCCTCTAGCTACATGTTTCAGGAAAATTAACTCTGACCTTAAATAACAATCGTGAGTGCAGATTTTTAAATCTCTCAGTACAAATGTAGAAGAGGTGAATAATTTTAGCGTATGTGGGTGATACAATCTATTGTGTGGTGGTGGTACAGCCACAGAAAACGGTTTTCTATAAACAGACATTGAGAGACGCCATTTATCCCGTGCAACGGTCATGACTAAGAAATTTAACTGACCCTCTTTTTCAATCTCCAGTGTAAATCTAATACTAGGGCTGATTGAAATGGGATGTCTTTCAAACTGTATTAATGTCTCAACGTCACTCATCTACATCAATAACTTGTCATCTAAATATCCTATCACAACAAAGATTTCACTTCAGAAGTATTAAACGTATTCACTTCGAATTTAAACATAAATAATTCACATAAAATTATTGTACAAAAAACATAAGTTAAAATGTCTTCATGAACAAAGTTAAAAGGAAATGATAAAGTTGATAATATGAGGGTTTGTTTGCCATATGCTCGAGGTTTATCAACAAGAATAGGGAACATAATCAAAAATATAGAGAAACATTCTCACCGCGTTGTAAACGAAATAATTTTCTCACGGGTATAAAAGATAGAATAGAATAAGTTGATAAATGTGGGATTGACGAAAAAATTCCTTTGGTCTGTGGTCGAATTTTCATTGGCCAATCCTGGAAAAAATTGAAATTTAGGATCAAGGAACATAAAAATGCGGCAGAGAAATATAAAATAAATAAATCAGCTTTAACAAAACATGTGGCAGGGACATCTCATGTTATAGACTGAGGTAACGTTAAATTCATAAAACAGGTTGAGTTCAAATTTCAATCAAATATGAAAGAAACAATATAGATGGAAAAAAACAAAGATATTGTTGCGTCAGCGAGGTTACGTGACTAGTATCACGCCACGTCCTTCTCGAACCTTCATGAATTATCGGGAGACTACTAAATTGGGAGTAATCTGGTATATATATAAGACGCTCACAACGTGACGGGACAATAGTGTAGTCTTGTATATATATATAAGACCGGCCACGAAGCGACGGGGAGGTAATGAGTAATTGAATGTATGGGAACAAAATATTGTTGGCCACGTGAGACGTGAGTTATAGCGTTGTTATAGAGCGACTGTTGAAATTAAGTGTATCGTAAATTTGTATTCAGAAAGAATAAACCAGTTTTATTTAAGAAAGGACTTGTGTCGCTAAAGTTTCGTCGGAACGAATTTACGGTAAATTAACAACGAACGGAGACGTAACAATATTGTGCTGAACAAAGAAGTTGGCCCAGATTTGGAAGAAATAAAGTACTGGACAAATGTTTTGTACACTCTGGGTGTTTTAAGTCTAGATGGCGCTAAAAGAATAATAATTATGTAGTATATAAGTCTTGACCAAACTGAAGATGGTGGCGTAAGAACATCGAAATATTTAGTCATTTTAGAGCTAGTTCCTGTTTTAATAAATTATCTATTGTGTAATTGTTTTATCGTTGTACTCCTTTTAACTGTATACATTGCATAAGTGCCGTTTTAACTTATATTTGGTGAAATATGTTAGCATTTTCCTTGCTCCAGCAAGCTGATGTGACATATAAAGTTAAGACGGGTTTTGCTCCTGTAAGCTGATGTGATCTATACAGTTAAGGCGGCTTTTGCCCCTGTAAGCTGGTGTGATCCATACAGGTAATATTGTTTTTGCCGTAGGAAACTGCTATGAAATATAAAGTTAAGACGGGTATTGCCCCTGTAAGCTGATTTTTCGAAGTGTGTATACACGATTAGATGTGTGGACGTTTCTAGAAAAGTGGTTCATGCTTTATTAGCCCTTATGGAAACTATTTGTGGAGTAGTGTTTTTTACGTTATTTGGTTGTTTTATGCGTGTAGTTAATCTTTGTGATTTGAAAGTTTTTGTGATGAAGTATGTCGCAGAAATCAATTCTACAGTTTGTTGCTGAGTCTCTGGCTTAAACTGAAGTTAAGCAGCCGATTCTTGGGACTAGTGATGTTGATTCGTCAACCCCTGCTGCTCTAACTTCCTCACCCTCTTCATCGACTTCGGTTAAATACCAGAAGAAATGGGAAGAGAAATATGAATGGCTGGTGGTGTTTCCATAACAACTCTGTTTACCAAATTTTGAAAAGCAACTGGGAAGCTAAACAAACATTATAAATCCGAGAAAAATGCTCATGCTGAAGCAATGCATACGTTTCGTGAAGATGGTCTTAAAAGATCATTTCATACTTTACTTGTTCAACAGTCGACTCAGAAATGCAGTCGCAACAAGGGAGCAATGGCTACATTTGTGAGAAGCTTCTACTTCCTAGCAAAAGAAGAAATCCCACATACTATGAAGTATGAACATTTGATTTCTTATCTTCTTATGCTACAAGACGACTCTGAAGCAATGGGTGGATAATTAGAGCGACCATTCGACATATGTAAGCAAAGCTACAACTTGCAATCTGCTGACCTGCACTGCCGAAGTTCTAGATGATTGTGATGCCTCGGAACTGAATAACAAATGTTACTTTATAGTGACTGACTATTCGTCAGATATCAACAATGTGAGCTATTTGTCAATTTGGATTCACAATATAACTGACTGTGGTGAAGTAAAAGAAACATTCTTGAGCATTACTGATCTTTCTAGCAAGCACTGATTCCGAAACCATTATGAGTTCACTTGACATAGAACTGATGAAAAGGAACCTGGATTACAAGAAAATCGTTTATTGTGCATTCGATGGTGCCACCAATTTTTCAGGAAAAATAAGTGGTGTGCGTAACCGACAAGAAAGTGCTTTCTGAGAAAGCAAGAGGGGAAATTCCTTGTGTACATTGTAGGGTCCATCTTTATCTTTAGCCCTAACCAGAGCCAGAAATAAAATCGTGTCTGTGAAGAGGGTTCTTCATGTCATTAAAGAGAGATACATTCACTATACCACAAATCATCAGAGGGTGATCGTGTGTTGCAAGAACCTGACCTAAAAATTCAGTCGAAGTGTGCTGACTCAGTAACTCCAAATCTCTTCATGTCGTCCTAACTTGTTACTGCTCAATTATGATGGCCTGTGAGCACCATAAAGATGGTGCAGAGTTAGCATCGTTAGCAGGAGGTATCTTGCTGGAAATGGAGAAATCTAGTTTTCTTGTTATCCTAGCAGTTTTAGAGGAGGTTTTATGTGCAGTATCTAATCTAGGCAAGGTTTTGCAAAATGAAAACTCAAACCTGTGGTCATTTCCTTAGCGTGTGGCGTCGACGATACACATTTGAGAGATATAGGGATTCAGTGTGTCCATTTAAGTAAAGAAAATTCTATTGCTATAGCTGTCGTAGATCTCCAAACAAAGGTTTCTGGTGTGGAAATATCCTTGGAAATTAGCCAGAAAGTCAAACCTTCATAAACGTTAACAAATTTGTTGACACTGTGGTTGAACAAATGGTGCACCGATTCAATGATCAAATGGTCTCCCTCATCAATATGCTACCTTCCAAACGGTCCAGTCACTGCGCAGTTAGACATATGATGATGATGTGAAGAGAGGATGTAGCTTCTTTGATGGATTGGATGCTGATGCTGTGTGGTATGACGTGAGCTCCTTCAAGTATGTTGCAAGGGAGCAAGAAGATCAAGATAATGTTGTGCATTACTTGAGGAAAGCAGACGTAAATTACTACAGTCATAAAAAAATTAACTGATGGTGATGCCCATGTCGACTTCTAGAGTTGAACGTCCTTTCAGCGGCATGATCCATATTTTAAATAAGCTGATAAACCGAATAAGACAAGATACGCTTCAAGTCTGCATGAAGATTAGCTTCGATGGGACTAATGTACTTTCAGACACCTTGTTTTCAAGGGTTATTGACGAAAAAAAAAAACGCGCGATGCCTTCGTTTTCTCTAAGAGTAGCTACAGTGAACCAGCTGATCGTATTTGCTCAAATTCGGAAAAATTATATCTAAATATCATAACCAATAATAATGAAATGTATCATTGTAAGTTTGTGGAGTCAAGTATTTTAATTTAAGTACAGTATTTTCCATTTTGTTTAATCTGAATTCTTTCACCCAGTTTCGCACCCCTCCCCCGATTGAAAGGTCTGTTCCCACATTCTACAAGTTCAACAACAGTGTTTGGTATACGTGAAATCTGTAAATTGGTGTTAACCATCTGGTGTCATCATCCTTCCAGACATACTTATTTGATACAAGTAGTGTTGTGTTGACATGCTTAATAATGAGCACGATAAGTATGGTATTTTCAAAGCTGTTGTTTTTGGGGAAAGATGGCGACTTCCTGTAACGTCTTTGGATTGCTATTATTTACACAGAAGTAACCAGCACTAAACTCTAACCATAACGTTTTGGATTTTTATTGTAAATATAATAACCAGCACTGAACTCTAATCATAACATTTTGGACTGTTATTGCAAATATAGAAGTAGTCAGCAATAAACTCTGACGATATCTGAGTATTAGTTTCTTGTAGTTGATTCACCTATGTAATAAATAGAAAATATGGGCATATGTAACTTTGTTTCTAACGTGTGTGTAGGCATATACATATATATATGTATGTGTTTTCTACCTTGTTTTATTAATATAGGAATTTAAAAAATACATTTAGTCTGTTTCTGATAGTTTTTAAGAATAAACACGTGGTCCAGAAAACAGTTGAATTAAGTTACCTTGTTCTAGTTGCCTTTGTGTCTTTACAACAGATAATATCAAGTTTGCCCGAAGAGACGTTTCTGTACATACGAGTTGAAAGGTTAGTAACTGTAGCATCTTTTGCTAGCCAAGTGGATTATGTTTGTATATCACAACTGACAAATGGCGTGGGAGAATGACCAGTCACATGGTGACGCTATTGCAACCCAAAGAAACAAAGGTCACATTGAGCTTTAGTTCTACACACTACACAGTTTTACTTGTTATCATCATGCTTAGTTCAACAGAGAGCTGCCGATTGAAACGTTGCTCCAGAAAAGGCATTTGCCACTCATCTGCAAGTCTGTAGTTTTTGTTTTTATTTGTGTAGTAATAAGCATTGTTTTACATTTAACATCACACATGTCCAGTCTAGTTATTTCTCACTGCTTAAAACTCAGTCAAGTGTTCAGATTACTCTAAAATTTCCTATTCAATCCTGCTGATATTAAGCATACTTATCTGATATTTACAAGGAAGTTCACCTATGAATATCATAAGTAAATGGGAAAGACAAATTCTGACACTGTAATCACAGGATTCATTGCAAAGTTTTCCATCTTTACTAGTCCTTGCTTGATCTCTTGATCAAATTTAAACGAATGATTTTACTAGAAAGAGTGGCTTATTCTGGACATTGAAATATTTATATAACAACCAAGAGGGAGAGTTCATCACCAGAGACCCACAGTTGTACGAGAGGGATGTGTCTAGGGTGACCAGACGTCACAGTCCTCGTTTTTGGCAGTTTGTCCTAGTGTCCCGATAAAAGTTGAAAGGATGCATAAAACGTACCGGTTTTATAATAGATATCAAACTGTCAGTCGCATAGAATCGCAAATGTAATAGGCCTATTTAACTTGCTTATTGTTGTAACGCGTACTCTCCTGCCACCAAACTCTTTTGAAAGTTCCGTATGTGCGTGGTGAGAAACCCAGGTCTGTGCAGGTCAAAATGTAAAATTTAAGTTATTGAATAAGGATGATGAAAATGTTGTCAGTAGATGGCGTGAAATTCTTTAAGATGTAAATTGGTGATCTGGTAATTGTATATATGTAAATGTTACCTTTTGCAAAACATTACATTCCTGAGAATGACACAGTGATATACGTCGAAACATGTAGTGTACGAGACCATTTTCCATAATAATTACTTTTAACTCTCTTCTTATGAAAAAGAAATAATCATTAAATATTGAGACCCAAAATAATGAAATAATAATGCTTATACTAAACAGTCTTGTATATCCACAAATAAGCCATTTTTCAAGAAAAAAATTTTCAATATTTTTTTACACTGTATACAAAGACTGTTCTTAATTCATATCCTAAATCTTCTCGTATAGTTTACACCAATATTTACAGTTCCTTTGTCGGTCTCTCCTCACGTAGGGCTTCTGGTAGGACTTCATCTTTACAGTATCACTTATCTTCATCTTGATCTTGTGATGCCTGAGGTCTGTCTTTCCTAATATATCTGTATGCTGGCACAGTAGATCTTGTTCCTTTTTCGTTATGTTGCCAGTCAGTTCTTCACTTATGTTGACGTCCTTGTACATCTTAACTCCACCTGGTGGTTTTAGGCCTAGTAGGTCCTTATCTTCTGTACCGGCATGGCCAGGTGGTTAAGGCACTCGACTCGCAATCTGAGGGTCGCGGGTTCGAATCCCCGTCACACATAACATGCTCGCCCTTTCAGCCGTGGGG
>NW_013667648.1:209968-214487 GCF_000517525.1 Limulus polyphemus
AGCGCAGATAGCCCTCGTGTAGCTTTGCGTGAAATTCAAAACAAACAAACCTTATCTTTTATAACAAAGTCACTATCTTCAGATTCTGCTTCTATGACAGCCATACCTGACATGTCCATCTGTATTTCAATAGCTGCACCCATAAAGTCTTCTTCCCTTTCAAAGTACCTTTTCAACAAATTGGCATGATAGACCTTGGTCTTCTCGTCTACTTCACCTTGAGAATGTCCTGTACTTCAAAAGATCCTTTCCGCCTTACCACAGCAGGGTGAGTTTGTTTTTGTCTGTGGGCAGCAGAACTAAGACCTTCTGTCCGACCTCAAAATGACCTTCTTGTTATATAATTACTTCTTACTGCCTTTTATTGTTTAGCTTCACCAGTAGAACTGCTATGAATACTCTTTTATGGTCCTCTGTTTTGTAAGTCTTTTTCCAGTTTGTATTGTGCTCCACTTTTTCTCGGGCACTGTCTCAAACTTTCTGGTCTTTTTGTCTGTGTTTTTTTCAGCTCCCGTGGAATTACATTTGGGATATCACTTTTAGAAACTTTAACGGGGCTTGACACCTTGCTTCTTATCTTCCCTTGAGCACTTGTAGTGATTGCAAATGCTTCCTCTGTCTTCTTTCTGTCTGGTTTCTCCAAATTCCTACTACCTGGTATGTTTCCAATCACCAAATCTTATACTGGTGCCTTGATACACATAATACTTCTACATAATATGGAGTATCCATCTTTAGTTTTATAGGGGAAACTTTCTCACTGTCCCATCAATTACCTTTTCTTTCATCTGGTAATCAGATATTAGACTGGTTCTCATTGCTGCACTACTGCACTCAGCAAGTCGTAGTACTTTCACTTTCTTGTCCCCAACATAGTCTTGACCTATTTGCATGTTCTAATTTGTTGGCACCTCTTGATATTTGTAATATGCTCTGATCACTACTGGCACTGTTGATCCATTTGCTAACTTTAGCTGACCATCAGCTGATCAATCATGGAAATGGCACTTCCTTCTTGTGGTGAATCTGACGTGATTTCTTGATTCTGTTTTTTCTAGAAGCAGCATCCATGATGACAGTCACTCTTTTCGTGTTTCTTGCGAACACCATCTTTGTAAGTAGCTCCAGCCACTTTATGTTCATATTTCTGCTCTTGCTTGTTAATGATGGTTTTGCACCCTTTCCAATGTGCCCTATTTTCTAAAAAATATACCATCTCTTCTCCCATTTGTCTGTCAACCTCTTGTCACCTTCAATAGACTCTTGCTCCTGGTTAGCCACCACTAGTTTCGACTTTAGTTGGATGTTCTTGCCAAAATGTCAATAAAAATCAACATATTGTAATAAACAAGAGGTGAAAGATGTCATATATCCCTATTTATATCATAATGCAATGGGACACTAAATGGCAAAACGTATGCCTGGAAATAAGTGTCCTTTGTGTGACATGGTTGCAGTGCATGTTGTTCATATAAAAAGACCTACTTATAATGAAAAATGTGGTTGTTACTATGGGTTTTTGATATGTTTGTATAGGTATGTGCAAATCAACCAAAATTTCTTAACTCTGCTTAACAACACTAACTTTGTATTCTGAAACAATTAGATATCATTTACCTGAAGAAATAAGTAAAATCATGTCTGACTTCTGAAATAAATTCTGAATTACAGTAATACAAGTAAATTTAGTTAACACAAAATTTGTGTATAACAACATTAACTGTTAAGAAATAATATCGAGATGAAATATTCAGGAATAACTACAAAGCTTAAAATTAGCCCAAATTCATAAATTAAATTAATTTTTTAATTCAAAATAACTAGAAAACAATTGACACACTGTGCTTTCTTATAATTAGATTAAACTACTAATTGCAATGTCATCTTATAAAGAAAAAAAGTACAAAATTTATAATATTTCAGTTGCCACAGCTGCAGAGTATCCAACATCATGCACCAACCAAAACAGGTAGTTTGTCATATTTCTCATTTGATGTGGAATGGACAGTACTCATACTTTTCATACATTACCAACACCAAGTAAACATAAAATACACTGTGTTCCTGTCTTCACGTATTACAACATTATACATTTACCACCATATATTCATAGTACGTGATTTTACTGTGCAGGGGCAACCAGAATACCCTTGACAACAATGCTGTATCTCTCGTTCTATCTGTGCACAGGAACACTGGCTTTTAGGCACTACCTTTTGAACCAGGATGGCATCATGGAAATAAAAATAACCATGGATAGAAATCGGCAGAAATGGCTGTTTCTGCTTTAATTCGCTGTCCACATCATTTTTTGTGTGATCAGTTAAAACACACACATACACAAAGAATCTAATGTAGCAGAAGCACTAGGAACGACAGCAAAGTTATTTGCACAAACATGGCATTAAAACCAGTTCGAGTAACTATGCTTTCGTTGTTAGTCCAGCCATCTAGGTGTTGGAACTTGAAGTAAACACAAAAAGTAATTAGACCAATTACAGCAAAATGATACCCATTCTTCCAAGATTTATACAGATCATGTCCATATTTTATGTTATGTTAGAGCCTAGCTTCCTAACTGCATATTAAGGAGATTGGTATAGAACTGTTGCACTCATATTGTGATTTATCACAAGATAAGAAAGTTTCTACAAGCAAACATATGCCAACGTTTACCACAAAACCTAATTGAGTGCATGGAAAGCAAGGATACCCAAGTCTTTTCAGCTTATTGGAATTTCTGAGTTCCCAGTTATCATATACAGTTGAAATCGCTGGTCACTGTTATATCTGATGACCTAAGATATCCTATCCATGGTTACCTAGCAAGTATTGCATATTCTACAGAGCAGAATTATTCCTTCAACTTCTAGGTAGATCAAGAGATTACCATAAGACATCATAATCATGCCTTCCTACTACACTATCCTACCAAAAGGCATGAGACACTGGTAGTTATGAATAAAACACATCTTTATTACAATAAATTAATAGCGTGTTGGCTTGCCTTTGGACTGCTTTGATGTGTCGTAGAAGACTGTCTCCTAATTTGTGGTAGAAAGCTGGTGGTAATGTGCTCCATTCCTCCTTTAAAGCATTAGTAGGCTCCACTACTGAAGAGGGCCGTCTTGGCCTTGCCCTAATTCTGTGATCCAGTTTATCCCAAAGATATTCTATCGGGTTGATAGAATGCAATGTTCCGATGCTATTCTCTTCAAACCACATGGTTACAATCACGCTTTGTGACACGGAACATTATCATTTTGGAAGGTGTAAGGGCCGGTATTATAAAATTGCCATGTAGGTTTGTTTGTTTTTTAAGTTCAGCACAAAGCTACACAATGGGCTATCTGTGCTCTGCCCACCACGGATTCTAGCGTTGTAAGTCCTCAGACATACTGCTGTGCTACTGGGGGCGATCCATGTAGGACTCAGCATTCATGGATCTATGCACTGCAACCAGTGGACCTAGTCCATACCACAAGAAGCACCCCAGACCATGATACCGCCACCTCCAAATTTCACTGTTGGGACAATACACTCAGGTAATAAGTGTTCTCCAAGCATCCTCCATAATCAAACACATCCATCAGACTGGAAGAGCATGTAGCGTGACTCTTCGCTCCACAGAACCGATTTTCATTGATACACGGTCGAAGTTCAATGTGCCTTGCTCCATGCCAATCGACAGTGTGCATTTGATTTTGTTATCAATGGCTTATGGGCTGCAGCTCTTTCATGAAAATTCATGGCATGCAGCTCCCGATGTGTCGTAGAAACATTAATAAGATTGCCTGTGGCTGCTCGCAGATTCTCTAGGGTCTGATGGCGAGATGAGGTAACCAGTCTTCTCAAGGTGTATCGACTCCTGCAGTTAGTATTGTACACCTTCCTGGTCGTTTCTTGGGCTCATTGTCACCTGTGGACTTCCATTTCTTCAGTGCATACAGACATTTTCCCCAAATGACATCCAACTATTCTTCCCCTCTGAAACTCTGTTAGCTCTTTTCGTGTACTCATTGTTTGGCGTACAAGTTCGAAATAACTTCCGAGCGAACCGCTGATCACCTTTATAGGCTAAAGTATTTGCATATTTCGTCATAACACCCAGTTTCCTGCAATCAGAGGTGTGTCCCATGACTTTTAGT
Source organism: Limulus polyphemus (assembly GCF_000517525.1). Lineage (NCBI taxonomy): Eukaryota > Metazoa > Arthropoda > Merostomata > Xiphosura > Limulidae > Limulus > Limulus polyphemus. Next base: position 214,117 of record NW_013667648.1, read on the forward strand.
AGGATAATGTATCATCAGTGAATATCTCAGAAAGTAAGGGCCACATTTCCTTTTCAGTTGCTTAGTTGCTTCATTAATTACCCAGTTGTTCTAACTGCTCTACAACTGAGTTTTTATAACCTATTGTCCTGTTGTACGCCACCACTCGAAAACTCGGAAAACAGGAAATGCCATTTCATTTTTTGTTTTATCAACGAAATGTCTGTAATAACTACTCGTGTAGCAGTTAATCCCAGAAGAATATATCAAAAGGCCCTCATTTACGTATTGGTCAATCATTAAAGCAGTCAAACTCTTATCCACTAATGTTTCCTTATCTGATTCCTCATGAACTGAAATAATAAAATACAATACTGTTACGTCTCCGTTTG
>NW_013667649.1:0-7978 GCF_000517525.1 Limulus polyphemus
AACAGAAATTTGCAGGAGTGCTGTATTCAAACTGTATGCGTGTCTCTAAGAGACGTTATGAATATGCTGAAGTCACTCAAATTTTCCCATGGAAGTAGTTGCTCTAGAACCAGATAGCTTATTATACATTTTTTTTCTCTAGTGGCTTCATCTATGTGGTGATTTTATGTGACACCTGGAGATTATATCCTCCCTCTTTTTGTTCATGGAATGACCAGTGACCTGGGTAAAGCACGCACTTGGTACAGAGACTTGTACAAGTTAGTATGGAGTAAACACGTATAATGGAAATTGTCATTGATGTAGATAACCTCATACTGTGGATATCGACTACTATTTTTTTTTGTCTAGCTTGAAAGTGTCGTATCACCATTATTTTTGCTTATTTATCCAACTCCAACATCCAGGGAGTTTTTAAACGATGATTACTGAAGATAGCCAATTCTATAAAACTCCAGTGATTCACAGTATAAATGAAGTTTTTGTTTTTAATTGTTTACTCGTGTCTGTTTCTTTTCATTTGTTGTTGTGCGAGTTTCAAATTATTCTATGCTTAACATTTACTAAATTTGTTGTAGGTACTCATTCCTTTGTTTCTCATACATGTGCATGTATACAACTTGTTTCTAACTTGATAGGGTATTTTGTAATTGTATACAATTTAAAAAATGTACTTGTAATATCTAGTTTTCACGATTATTAATTATGATATTGTACTTTTAATACTCAATAAACGTGTAGCGAGAGGTATAGATTTGACACCCAGTCCTAGTGAATAATGTATACCCAAGCTATGACAACTAAAAAAAAATCCGTATTTCGAACGAGTTATAACGTTTAGTAAACACGAATTGTCAGCTATAAATTTTTCAGTCGATTTGTGTATAATGATATATTTTTTTTAGAGCTAGTAAATGTGATAAATAAAAGTGTTTTGGTGTGTATATTGTGTTAATTGTGAAAAGCTTTTTATATATGATCCTGTTATTTTCCTCTTTGGGTATGTAACAGTTTAAACACAAATTTTTGCAATCAATGAATTTTATTTGTTTTAGAGCAAAGCTAATCAATGGGGTATCTGTTATCTGTCTATCGCGCGGAATCAAACCCAGAATTTTAGCGTTAGTAAACCTACCTCTGGCCCTTCATGGGGATAAAATTTACTTTGTGGAATACATTTTACTTTTAATTAGATAAATAGCATAATCTAAAGCAAAGGTATACTGTGTAGTACTGTGATGGCCAACCCATACCGTGAAACAATCAGCTTGGCTGCACGTGGAATTTATATTTAGTATTGACTAATCGGAAAGTCGTTTTAAAATCACAACACGCTATTGGCGAACAGGAAATTTAGTAGTTCCGTATTATACGTTTTGAAATTCTAGTAGTCATACTAGGCTTCCATTTAATATTTTCGCTCTGTCCATAATAAAGCTTCTACGTAAAGTATAAATAAGTAGACAGAGCTCGAACGATTAAGACATCATAAAACTTTTGTCTAGGTATCATCGAAACCGTACATTAATATCTGGCAAGGTTTAAGTCTAATATCGATGTTTTAAATTTTTTTGTGTGTAAATTAAATGATATATTTACTGAAATAATTCAAATCGCATCATCTTGAATATGTTGTAGGATAATCAACCCAATTCCTTGATATCCACATTGAGTGGAAAAATTCAAGGTAAGTACTTTGGACAGATAAAACGATAACAATTATATTTTCTCTAGAAATTCTTATTACTGAAGAGATAACTGCAAGCATTCTTCGATGAAAGAGCATAAAATGAAAATTCAAATGTTGAAACCCTGTATTTGAATATTCTTGTATAATTTACTTAACTATTCCTATATGAAACAATGCATTCTAAACTTTATAAGTAAGAACGTAAGAATTTAATTAATTATGCTCATTACAGGATTGATTTTTAGTTATCATTTAGCTTGCTATTGTCGGAAGCTACTAGTGAAAAAGTATCAGAAGAAAAGTGTCGAAACATCAATTGTCGCGAGAAAATACTATTGTTCCGTATGCTAATGTGTGTGTTTCGTTATAACAAAGCCAAATCGGATATCCGATGTGTCCACCGAGGGGAATCGAACCCCTGATTTTAGCATTGTAATTCCGAAGAGCTACCGCTGTCCCATCGGGGGACACCGTATGCTAATATCATTTCTCTGGTTATTTATCACAGACAATAATGAAGGGAAAGACATGTATATATTGTATGTCTATTGTATAATTAATGAAACTATATATGTATATATGTATTATGTGGAACATTACGTTAGCCCAGGTGGCGAAACATAACACTACCCGTTTTTCTTATTTGATTTGTACTTTATTCTACAAGTTTTACCTAACTACTTAATGGTCATGATTTTTCACACAACTAAGATGCGTAAAAATGTAAGATTGTACAACACAATCACATTTAGGTAGATAACTTGTGTACAGAAACACATGATGCTAATACTATAGTAAATTGACAAACGATATTTTGTACGTTTAATAAAAGCTATTTTATGTAGAGAACATACTACATGTGTCAACAGAACATTGGTCTGTCTTTACTATTATTATTCACAAGTAAACAAATTATTAGGCAAAATTCAATATATCAGTTAGAAAAAAAAGCTTTAAAAATCCCATACTGGAAATCCGACTATTCTTGAAATAATATTAAATCAACCATAATCTATGACAAAAAATAAAAATCGTTATAGTAGTGATCAACGATATGTATCTATTTTTATTTGATCTTTGAACTCCTATAATTTTTGACAAAAAAAAAATGAAATTTTAATTGCGAGTTCTCGACTCCCACAGAATATAAACGGACTTTTTTTTTATTTTCAAAATCAGTCGGGAGGGGACCCATAGAATATTGAGGGGAGGGATAAAGTATTTCCAAGATTCTCAGATTTGACTGAATCGAGTTATTTGAAAATTAGCATTAACATGTAAGCTGGGGTTCTAGGAGCTGTAGCCCAGAACTCTAGATTTGGAGGATGGGGTGCAAAAAATATACAAGCTGCAATTTAATATTTCAATATATAAAAAGGAAACCCTATTTAAAATAACAATAACAACTGCATTTTAAAAGCTATATTTCTCAGCTATAATAACTAGAATATTAATACTATTTTCCAATATGAATATATTAATCAACATTCAATACATCATGTCGTCCACCTTTTTTTTTTTCGTTTAGTACAAAACATTATTACTAATCTATATTTAGTGCAAGGGATTATACAACAAAAACCGAAATGATAAAAACGACCAGCCAAAACTAAAACTGCAGTTAGAGAGCACGTACGAAAAAGGTGGGGAATAAGTTGAAAGGATATTTCAGTAAGAGTAGTACTATGTTAATTTGTCCATAGAGATGATCCAGTTCTTGTTGGTAGGCAGCGCGTTCGCAGTGAGTGGGCTGGTGTGTTGTTGATATCTCTTTACTCGAAGTGTCGTGTATAAATGTACGTATTTTCATTGCCAGTTGTACAATCACTATTATTAATTTAGTTGATGTTTTTTGTATTTCTATTTACAATTTTGTTTGCCGTGTTATTACGTTGTTCCCAGTGAATGTGTAAGGCTGCACGGTTTTTTATACTGTAATGTCGTGCACGTGGAGTATTGCAAATCAGCTTGTATAAAGGCGTATTCCAAATAATAACTGTTTAAAAGCTATGTGCACGTCAAAAGAACGCTTTTATTTAATGTGTTCAAAATCAGTCAAGAAGGTAGTGAGTTAGTAAAGAAAATAACTGAATATGCATAGAGGGGACTCAAAGTTAATCTGACCCTGCATGTAAAAATTCATTCAAAATAATGATCTAAACTCTGATTTTGTAAAGTTTTAAGATCCAGAATCATATGCGAATTTAAGGGGTTTCAGAGGGCTCTCAGGACTGGCTGCACTTATGTACAAGAAAACGATATGAACATGTGAGGGTTCGTTCAAAACAAGCATTTATAATTTATGCTTTCAAAATTTTTGTATTGGCGCCCCTGGTAATAGATCGTGGAGGCTTCTGAGGTTCTCAGGACGAGATGCACGGATTTACTTGAAAAGTGACAAAAACATGTAATAGTCTTTCAAAATCAAAATACGCAAAATTTCTGGCTGTTGTTTCACCCTGTGAGTTAGGTTAGACATTTTATCTAAAGAAGTAGTTATTACAAGAGCTTTTGAGATCAGATAAAACTTATTTTATGCACGAAGTATTGGTTGGCAAACCTCCTTCTCTTACAAAAGATCTTATCAAAGCCAAAAGTTAATTTACAAGACATTCTTCAAAACGATAAGTCCAAATTTAATTACAAATAATCATTTATTTGTGAGAGACACATAAATTTCTTCTATTTTTCGATGATGATGTTGATAAAGTCAAACTGACAAAAAACCTCAAGCGCTGAGATTAATAGAGGCATAAAAAAATTTGTGAACAAGATTTGGTTTTTAAAAAAACAATAGGTTTTTCTTTTTAGCATGTAAGCATGCTGATGCACATGTTCATACACATGGGTGCAAAAAAAATCAACCACAAACTGATTTGATTGTCTCACTCTCCTCTCATATTTATAGAGTTTCGTGGTTGATTATTGCTGGAGAACTCTTTTAGGCATGGCTTGTCCTAATATGTTTCTCAGCCTCAACAAACATTTGAAGATTTAGAAATGCAAATACTCTCTGCTGTTTTTCGTGATAGGAGAGAACAGTGATATGGATGACTATGAACTCGAGGAGAATTAGCTATGTTAAAGTTTATACCATATTCTCTACATATGGTTTATTCAGATCAGAATGCAACTATCCAGTGTCCTGTGCAATATGTCTTACTGAATTAAAGTATTGTTGTTCCTGCAAAACTTTGTCTAGTCTTTTTCCTTAAATCCGTTGAATGTGATTTAGATGCAACAAAAAACATTTCTTGTTTAATCTCTAGACATTGTGACTTTCTTGATTTACTTGTCGAATACCACAGTGTCGGTTTTAGGGTAGAACTTTTGAGACTGTGATTACAAGATTGGTTCTCAATAATGACGAACGTGCTTCCCATACTTCTTTGCACTCCTATTGTATTTAAATTACAACTCAAGAAAGATTTTGAAATGGCATTTTCTAGAAGGACTCGTGGAAGAGAGGAGGAACTGGTGTCTGACAGGAGACCACAATCTAAGAACATGGTACGACCTAGGAGACGTTCTTTTCTGGACAGTAGTCTTTTCCCAACCATGTTGAAGGCCATATTTGCATGTCTACGATCTTGGTTCAGCCACAGGATTAAGGAGGAGAATCACAGCCCGAGGATATTTCCAAAAATAAATTCATTTAGTGTCAGTGAGATCATATGGGAGTTACAGACATTTATACTTTAATGGCGGCCATTTTTGTGGTGAACAGATTTGAGGTAGTCAAAATATCGTTCATAGGTGCAAGTACCTGGAAAGACTCAAGTACAACCGAAAACTCCTCTTCTACAAGCCCTGCTTGTTTTTTTTAACCCTGCAATTTTGGATAACAGTAAGTGGTCAAAGTTATTTAGGACCCCATATGATGGTTGTATCAAAGTAGTAGTACATCCCGCTTCCCAGATGGTGCTCTGGGTAGGAATGATAAAGCATATGTTTTATTATGGACTGGTGGGGTCTTTCAGAAGGTATGGCTTGAATTTTATGCCCAGGTAAGATAAAAGGAATGTATTATTTTGTACAACAGTTGCCTAAAGTTTGTAAGTAAGCCATTACTGCTCCATTTCTGGTCATATTAAAGTAACAGAGCCCACTTATTTGGTTGGTGCATAGCAGTTAACTTGTGTCTGTGAATGTGGTGGCCAGGAATGATTGAGTGTGGCTGATAAAAATGCATGTACATGAGACTGAGTTCTTTGTGTATGTTTTCCATGAAGCCTGAGGATTGGACGGCGGCTACTTGGGCTTTTACAGTTTCTTTGGTGGCTATTGTCAGAATGGGACAGAAATTGTGTCAATGTCTAATAATTTTTGTCTTGTAGTCTTCTCACTATGTTTATTTACATATGAGTGGGGCAAAGAGAAATTGTCTGTTTCTGAACGTCCCTAGTTCTTGGAGCCTACCAATGCCCAACAAACATTGAGTTCTTTATTTCTACAGGGGTCGCAATATCTCAGGTCAACCTTGCATTATATCAGCCACTCCAATTGAAGCCATCATTCTAGCTAGCTAAAGTTAACTTTATTCTGGCTCATACATAAAGACTCCCAAGTGGAAAGGCCTCTCTTCACTTTAGTATTTGCTCTTTCTTCTGCACAATGAATATCATTGTCTCAGAATTAAGATCAAGCTTGGTATGTTAGAAAACGACTTGCTGCAAAAATTCTCATTCAGCATGGCCAGTAGAATAAATCAACTACAGCTTTTTGTTAAAACTGTCTTATGCCAACCTTATTTTAATAGTTCTTAAGCTTACATCATCTTAGGGTTCTCGGGAAAATTTGTTCAAGTATAACTCGCGTGAGCTGAGACAAGACCAGGTACCTGAAGTTGGCCTATCCGTCTCGATATGCTGAACAAATACCTAAATATTTTAAAGTTAGTTATTTATAAGCCAAGGATGACCTTGAGTAATTAAAAAGCTCTAGGTTCTCCACAAGGAGTTTCGTTAATAGAAAATTTAGTTTTAAAAGTAATTTCATATTTATTATTAAAAAGTATGAAAATGTTTTTATATACCAGTCCTTACAACCATTATTTTTCAATTTACTTATGAATAATTGAAGATTATCCGTAAAAGAATTACAACTGTTACAAATTGTTAAATATCATTTTAATTGAAAGATAATTATTCCGTTTAAATATAAACGGAACAACACTATTAGGAGTGGGTAAACCAAGAATGGGAAGATCAAATCCCCTTCTTTTATCAAAACTAGTCAACTGTACTCTGCCTTCTACAAAGTTAATTGCTTGTTTTTTTTTATTTCGCGCAAAGCTACACGAGGGCTATCTGCGCTAGCCGTCCCTAATTTAGCAGTGTAAGACTAGATGGAAAGCAGCTAGTCATCACCACCCACCGCCAACTCTTGGGCTACTCTTTTACCAACGAATAGTGGGATTGACCGTCACATTATAACGCCCCCACGGCTGAAAGGGCGAGCATGTTTGGTGTGACGGGGATTCGAACCCGCGACCCTCTACAAAGTTAATGTCTAAGTCTAAGTAATATGCATGAATGTCACTCCTATTGCTTCTTTCTATAATAAGTTCCTTTGGATATATTAGATTTGGATTAAAATTCAAGTTGTTGATGGAGATTAGATCATCTATGCAACGAAAAGTATAGATACATAAATTAGGGTTTAATACCTGTTTCAAAAATGAATATTCATAGATTTTCAAGTTGGCCATGTTTTAAGAGAAATTAGCACTCATTTGAATACCCATGCTTGTAAATTTGTTCATTAAAAATAATATAATTGTTATAGATACAAAAATTGAGTATATTTTCACATTGATGCTTAATGATGCTTTGAAATAGTTATTTCGTATTTACAAAATAATCAAGTAGATCATTAAACACCCTGATTCAGTCCTTCAGATTATTTTATTATATAATGTTGTAAAATATTAAGTAGTAACAGAGTTGACTATATTTAAAGAATTTAAGTTAGTTATACATTCCAAAACCGGAATATTATTTTTAATGATCCAAAAATAGTGGTCCGAATCATTAACTTTATTCTTTCAAATAAAACATGTAGAATGTTACTGGGTACAATAGAAACAGATTTAGTAACTGTATTTAAAGAGCTTGTAATAAACCTGAACTTAACAGGAATTTTATGAAATTTCGGAATTGCGTATAAAAATGGTAAGTCAAAACAAGAACCTATATTTATATTCCATTTTAATGGTTTGTTTTTGAATTTCGCGCAAAGCTAAACGAGGTCTATCTGAGCTAGCCGTCCCTAATTTAGCAGTGTAAG
>NW_013667649.1:8040-17457 GCF_000517525.1 Limulus polyphemus
CAAAATAATGATCTAAACTCTGATTTTGTAAAGTTTTAAGATCCAGAATCATATGCGAATTTAAGGGGTTTCAGAGGGAGTCGAGTGCCCCAACCACCTGGTCATGCCCATTTTAATGGATTTATTTAAATTAGTAATAAATGTATTTTTTATTTTAACTGATTTTTGTAACTGTTTGTTGTATTGATTTCATTAGTTCAAATTTGTGCATATAATTTTTTACATATAAAGCCACAATTACAACCAGCCTTATCAATAGGGATAATAAAAAAATGTTCTTGAATTTCCCTTATTTTATTTTTAAATATATTGAAATATATATATATATATGTAGAGGTCTGTAGAAATTGCACTTTGTCAATTGTATTACTTTCACCCCATTGTTTAAAAATCAAAAAGTATTTTTCAAACTCTTTCTCGAGTGGCGGATATCACTGATATCCCGCATCTTTTACGTTTTTGCTGAGGAAATGTTCAATCAAATTGCATGATACTTTGTACAAATGTTTAAATAATATCTACTTTTAGCTAGAAAAATTCTCATAACTTAACTCATATTTTTATATATATTTGTTTGTTGGGAACTTTCCAAAATAAATAATGTCAATTTTTACCTTTGTCTGGTACAACGATAGAAACCGGATTTCGATGCCCGTCTTGGACAGAGCACAGATAGCCCATTGTATAGCTTTGTGATTAATTCCAAACAAACAAGAAACCTTTGTCAGTCATCGTACTTGATTTTTATGAACACTATTTTTATTCGAATTTATTCATATTTATTCATATCGAATAGCTATAATTTATTTTCAAAAAATAACATGTTATTCTATTTGTGTTGTTTAAATATTTTAAAGTTAGCCATATCTTCAATACAAAAGGAAAGAAAAGGTACTTATGTCATCTGAATAGTTCATTGTCTTGAACTGCATGCTAACTTGATTAAACTTACCTGATGTTTTGTCATAGAAGAAAATTACCGTAGCTTTCAAACTCAGATAATTTAACAAAAAATCATTATCAGAAACGAAAATAACGATAAAAGAAATTGTAAAAACCTTATATTCGTGGTTTGTTCCCAAGTGTTTAAAACTCCGTTCAGATCCTGTATTCACCCTTCTTTTCTGGCTGGCTAACATATCCACAAACCAAAAATTACTTCTAATACCATTTCGTTTACCATAGATAAGTTGGAACTTCCTCTATCCAATAGTTTTGTTACTTAGGCTTTGACTATTTTTAAAACATGAGCTTTAATGAAAGAGAATAGAAATGAAAAACAAAAACAGATCATCAAATTAGAAAGGATGATAGTTTCTTAGCAGATATAAATATGAGCTTTAATATGAGCAGAAAATACTTTAAAAAAATCAATGCATACACTATTTACTGGTAAGACTTCTTGGAGCTACACAGAAATGAAAGTTATGTTGTTTTTTGTACTTTGCTTGGTGTAATATGCTAAATAGATATTCCATAATGCTAAGATATCAATTCTAAAATATGTAAAGTTTGTGAAATAGAAATAGTAGTATGTTTCTTACTTAAGTTTTGATATGCAGGTATGTACCTGATGCTTGGAGTATGCATATTTGTCCTGAAAGGTTTAAAAGGAGATTTGTTTGTAGCTATCCAGGTTACAAATTTAACCTTCATATCACTTGACTGAACTCTTGGCTTATATAGGTACAGATTTTTGAAACTTTAATCATCTTATATTCATTTATACATAATCTGCTACAAAGTTCGTTACCAAGTTTCTAAGTATATAATATATTGGAAAACAGTTGATATTTGTTGACAACTCTTTCAGTGACTTTCTGAAAGTACCTAAGGTGCCATATTAGATCTAAATACATCTGTTGATAGAGACATTCACCATCCAGACTCCAGCAATATTTTCAACATCACTGCCACTAAGCCATGTCTTCAAGTCTTTCAGTCGGTAGGGATGCCTGACCTCTACCCAATGCTGGAATCAATCATAGAAGCTAGGACAGATGACATGACACCAAATCTGCTACCTGTCCAGCCAAACCATAAATCATAGCTTCCACCAGATTGGATTGGTGTAAGTCCCATCATACTATAAAGTTTTCTCTCAAAAGGTGCTTCCAACTCTGGAATCACCATAATGATCCATGTGAATATCTTTAACAGGATCACAAGATTCCTAAATCAAAACCTACTTTCTTGGGGTAAAAAAGAGAGCAATAACAAATTCTGGAAATAGCTTCAATAGAGGTCACATGCCAAAGCGACCAGTGGTAGAATGTCAGCTAGAAAAGCTTGGCATTTTCCAGGAATTTCACAATGGCCTTAAATTCGGTCTTAGTCAACTACAACCTCCAGCAGACCATACAATTATAGTAATACTGCCAGACACAGGCTACAAAATAGATAAAATCCTGGACTGTGTTTCAAAGGAATGAAAATATGAGGGGAAGTGGCTAAGACATTTAATTCAGGATAGTTCGAGACCTTTGCCAGATCTGTGTAGAGTTAACCAGACCAAGAGGAGATTGCAAAGGCTAAAGAGATTATTAAAGAAATGAACTACAACAACGAACAAAATGTCTGAGACTGTCTAGGCGAGTCTGCTATTGGAAATGAAATGAGAATCTATACAAATTCTTGGTGAGATCCTTCTTCCTCTTACTTTGTATACATATTTAAAATAAGAATTTATAGGCTGAGCAGTTTAATTAAAAGAGAAAAAACGAATAAGCCTTTACTATGTATTGCAAAGAACAAAATATTATCATTTACACATGCACACACACACACACGCAGACACATATATATATAATATATATATATATATATATATATATATAAATGCACGTAAAACTTAAAATAAATATTTTACGTTTTGAAAATTTTAAAGAAAAGAAAAAAGATTAATTTGCAGTAATATGTACTGTAAGGAGTGCTTTTTTGAAATTTAAAATGCTGTCATCTATCTATATATATACATAGACATATGTGTATGTGTGCAACATGTAAAAAAAACATGAATTATCTATTACCAGTTTTATAAGTATTAACATTTGTGAAGTTTTATAAATTTAAATTTCCACATATATATATATGTGTGTGTGTGTGTTGAGTACGTTCTATTAAAACCCATTTCAAGCCTCACCAAGTCCAATCACGCTGTATTTAATGACTGTGCATCTTAACAATAGCCCTGCGGTGTAGTTTCCACTGAAAAGCGCTTCACTGTAAGACTCTCATGTCCAAAGCACATCCGTCTTTCCTAAGAGCTTTCCATAAGCCATATAGTGTACAATGACGAGGGTTTTCCAGTACTTGTTTCAACAGTCCGATTACACAGAAATCTAAAGACACTGTATCTATCAACTTCACTGGAATGTCTTTGCTTGAAATAGTATTAATACCATTTCATTCTTCAGCTGCCTCAGGTATGCCTTGGTTGAAGGGATATGTTCTGGAAGTAAACTGTGTACACGTGATTTGCATCACTTTTCCAAATTCCTTCTCGATTATGTTGTATACTTTTACTACTGACCTTTAGGTTCGTGGATTCTTACCTGTTAAAAGACGGTTCATTCTGCTTACCACACTTGAGGTACAACTTGTTGCAGGTCTCTTGGTGGATGGTTTTGGTACCCTAAGTTGATCTATATTCGTTTATTTTTCAATGTTATTAAGTACAAAGGATATTCCCATCTTGGAAATTTTAAATCCCCGATCTGAACACATCTTTATGATCTTAGTGTATGAATATTTTGCTTTTTCGATTATATCACACTAACTATGTAATAAACAATGTTAAAATATAGTTCTGATACATGCCATTTCATTGTGATTTTATATGGGCTGTCATGTGACTTCTTGATTTGCATATTCAAAATCGTTTAATATAGCGTATTTAACCCTCTATATATACATTTACATGTAAAATGAAATACTATAATTTTGTGTATTTGAAAACATGTAAACAAAACTAATAAAGGCTAAAAGCTCCTCTGGGCAGAGGGTTACCATGTAAAACGTAAAAAATCAATTTTTATATGTCTAAAATAATAAGACGCAAAAAAGGTTGATTAATTGACTTTGTATTGAGGTTTAAAAGTGTTTATTCTTCTGTTATACGTCAAACGTAATATATTTAAACTGAAGATACTGTCCTGATGTATTATGTACTTCTTGAACACCTAGACAACGTAAAATGAAAGGTATACCAGTGATGAGTTTCATATAGGGTTCAAACTATTCTTCTTCTTTATGTAAGTACACTAAGTATAATAAAAGGCATTTACTGAGTGTGTCGGACTGTGGATCTGAAGTTCCGTAGTTCACGTCCTGTTATCTTTAAAATAAAACTGCGTTATAAAAGGGACGGTCAAATTTGACTATTCGGTCAGACGACGGCCACCGTAAGACGTCGATACATCGCTCTATTTAAACAGTATTTCAAATAATTGCTCTAAATCGTGAAAAAAGAAATACGATCCATATGTATCTTTAATACAATTATTGACAGTGAAAAATAAACACAATCCCATATGCTTATTTCATGCAATTATCGACAGTGAAAAATAAACACAATCCCATACGCTTATTTCATGCTATTATTGACTATAAAAAATAAACACAATCCCATATGCTTATTTCATGCAATTATTGACAGTGAAAAATAAATACAATCTTTTAAGTCTGTTTACTGCAATTTTTGACCTGAAGAATAAAATATATCCTATATGTCTGTTTAATGCAATTATGGAAGTGGCTATAGGCTTCTATGGGGATTTAGGTTTTGGTTACAAACAGGACAATTGTGTAAACTTAGAAGTAAGTTTAGATTATCTGTCTATAACACATAAAGCTCTTGACATTTCAAACATCCTAGCATACAAGGTAATATATTCCATATTACTGACAGATGTTTATATTAATAGGAAATCTGTTATACTTGTAAACCTTTGAAAATCTATTTCTTTGTTTACAGTAAAATTGCAATAGCTTTAAGTTTGTTATTTTCTTTTTTAACTTGTAATGTTTTTGTGTTCTTTTAGACACTTTTCTTCCATTTTGTCTTGATGACATAAGTAGCGTAGTATTCTTTTACAGCATCCTTCTTCAAAATGTGAAGATACTAATGACCAAATAAAATAGGTATATATTTTAGCAGGTGAGCTTTCATTGAAATAAAGGACAAAGATGCCATAGTTTTTACAATAAAATAAGGCACCTTCAGTAATATTACATGTATATTAAAGACACAGTTCCACAAATCAATATATCATGGAAGTATTTAATAAATATCCAGTACAAAAAATACTTCTATACTGTGTAGTTTTTGCTATACATATAAATTCACATTTGCCGTAGTAGTTTTCAGTTAGCGTCAGATACAGATTTCAGTGCTGTGAGTGGTCTTAAAATAGTGAATAGTAGTTTACAATCTAACTCTGCTGTATGCTTAATAAACAACAAAACTCTTTTATTTTGAAAGATAAAACAAACGTTAAATCTCGCCACGGTAATATTGTTTTTTGAAATTGAGTATCCAGAAAAGTTAAATCACAATAAAAGCTTAGGTATTGTATGGTACTTACTTAACTTTACAGCAAAACTTTACTCAAGTTATTATATTTAATCTTGTTAAACTATGTATAGCACACAATGGATATTATCTGTAGTAGTAAAAGAACCAGTTCTTGAAGCCACAACTTATCTTACCTGTTCATTACCTGGACAAAAGAAATTCAGTCTGGACGCTTCTATCTCAGTTCCTTCCATCTGTAGCTTATTACTGAAATTAAACTTTCTCTTAGTATTCTGCCAAAGTTTTGGTTTGATTTTGGTGAGATGTTTTAATCTTTGAGATGCTTGAAAGGTATCGTTAGTTATTCACAAACATCTCACTTGCAGAAGTCACAGAGATACGCCTCTGAAAGGTATTACAAGAAGGTTGGATTGCAAGCAGATAATGAAGAAACATCTTAAAGCCCTGAGTACACATAGCATAAAAATAATATATTTCTGTTAAACAGAAAGGATAATTTCACCTTTGGTATCTCTGAACTCTCCTATGGAAGATGTCAGTAGAGGATTACATAGACTTTTCTTAATGCGTTATGTGGTAACACTGATCGTGTAAAGGTTTAGGAATACTTGGATGATATATTCTATTTCTACTTCTGGAAGCGACCAAGTGACGTGGATGAAAAAATAACTGTGGGAGAGTTGACCCTCTTGTAAGAAATATATCGTGGTTTATTTCCTCACTTTATAGATCTCTTCACAGATAAAAAGACATGTTGTCGCTCATATTGGACACGCATTTTGATTGAGTTGTATCTTGTATATGTTTTCATTACACTGCCAATTTGTATTCAGTCTCTTTCTTCAATTCACTCAGGTAAGAAGTTCAGATTCTACTCCGTATTACACATTTAGCTGAACCACAACTTATATCAGGTACATATAATACCACAGAGTAAGATAGTAAGGGCTAAAGTTGGTGCCGTGACCTCAGGATTTGTTTTTGCAGAGATTTATGATTTTTCTTAACGTGTATTTCTATGTGATCCTTTGTGTTAACGTTATACACATAAGTTTGTACTCTGGAACACACGGAAATGGCATTTTTCAGATAGAGGACTTGTGTGAAAGGGAGAAATTAGTCACTGAAGTAGATTTACTATCTGAGAATGACTTCTCCTGGAAGAAGTTCTTTCTCCATTCATTTGAAGGGCTATGTCCACAACCTTATTACAATTGCAAGTTTATTGACAAGAAATACAGTCAAGGTTTTCTGAACTGTTCGCTTTGTTTTCCCTTTGAACTTGAGCCATAGATACATGAATGACTAAAGATTGAAGAAGTGGCTTGCCGTCTATAGGCCCCGAGGTTGAGTGTGAAGGTCTCTTTAGTGCACCCAGACTGTCACCGACCAGATGAATTGACTCCAGCTGTTAGGTGTTGTCATCCACACCCAGAAGGAGATTGGAGGATGAAGTCTGTCATTTGAAACTGTTTCATCTTCAGGAAGGACAAGCACTCAGTAGAGGAGATGACAACCCATAGAACACACGAGAGCCTTTCTAAGAAGGAAGATGTGCTTAAACAACAAAGGGTTATACAAAAGTCCAATATTATGCAGAGCTGGCTCACAATTTTGTTACTGTAATTCGTCTCTTTACCCACTGAGAACAGGGAACATATGTTTCCGGGTGGCGCTAACATCAACCTGTTACCATGAAATTGTGGTTGCCTTAGCTGTAGATTGACTGTTATGTCAGAGGATGCAGTCTGTTTGTGTAAGTACATAATTCATAGAAAGTATTAAAAATGTAATTATGAGGGTGATTGTTTAATATAGATTGAACATGTTGATAGTCGGACATTCAAAGTATTCAATAGATGAATAAAAGTTAGCGATAAAGATATGGTTCAGTTTGAAAATTACGAGATATTGGGCAATCTGGAGATTGTTGAAACGCAATCTAATGATGCGTTAGTTTTTTTGTTTTTTTCTAATTTAGCAGAGGTAAGTTCAATTTATTTATTTGTATCTTACCAATAAAGTTTTAATATTTATTTCACTAAAGTTGTATGAGACATATATCCCCAACAGAATTCAAGCCTATTAATTAACAATACAGTATAGGGCACTATTTGATGTACCAGTATTGGATATAAATACGGACCAAAGTTGTTATAAATATTACACATCAAATGATGTATCGATATCCAATACTATGAAAAACTTTAGTTCTGTAAGTATGATATATTAATATCGTGTATCAATATTAAATATAAAAAACGACTATACAGTATATAGACTGTACCTGTATTTCATTTAAATAAGTCAATCCAATTTGTTTAAAATGTGGTCCAGTATGTATGCTAATAAAGTCTGTTAGCATAACAAACACATTATGTTTGTTTTTAAAGCAAAGCCTTAATGGGCTATCTGCTGTGATCACCATGGGAATCAAATCCCGGATTTTAGCGTTGAAAGTCAGTAAACTTACTTCTGTCCTACCTGGGTACAAAAACACATTATGAAAGAAAGCTCGAGGTAATGTCCTTCTTATGGCTGCATGATCTGGTAGGTAAAAAAGTCCAATTAATTTAAAGTGACAGGACGGCTTACATGTATAATGTGTTATCTCGGTAAAACTTTATATTCTACTGGTTTGATATGAATAGTGGAACGATACTTACATCTAATCACAACATATATATATAATTTTATATCTATAGCTTCTTGTTAAGTGATATTGTCGCTGTTCTTTCAGTTGTGTCCCCCGCTGTTTCAGCAATAAGATTTAAGCGCTTATAATGATAAAATCCGGAGATCTGTTCCCCGCAGTGGACGCAGCGCAGAGAGCCCACTGTGTAGCTTTGCTCTTCACAATCTCAACAATTCAACCTTTCGTTGGTACGAGTAAAAAAAAGCGTTCCTCATTTGGGGCCATGGGTGCGCTATAAGAGTGATAGTCAAATCCCACTATTCGTCCAGACAAAAGTAGCCTAACAGTTAACGGTGGGTGCTGTTGACTAGTTGCCTTTCCTCTAGTGTATCAGTTCAAAACTAGCAAAGGCTGTATGAAAATAGTCCTTTGTGTAGATTTGTGCAAAACGTCTGCGTATTAAATTTCGCAAAAGAAGATACTCGATGGCTATCTGAACTAGCTGGGCCAAATTTTGATATGATAGAATAGAGGAAAGGCTGCTAATCAACACCACCCATCGCCAACTGTTGGGCTACTCTGTACAAATGAATAGTGGGATTGACTGTCATATAATATAACGCCCACATGGCTGAAACGGCGAACATGTTCAATTTCGGATATCGACCTTGCAACCAGAAGATTGCGAGCCGAGCGTTCTAATCATCAGGCTACGCAAGGCTCAAAAACTCTGAAACAACTTTGTCTTTACTTCATTATCTCTTTCGGTATACGGCCCGACATGGCCAGGTGGTTAGGGCGCTCGACTCGCAATCTGCGGGTCGCGGGTTTGATTTCCCGTGATATCAAACATGCTCGCCCTTTCAGCCGTGGAGGCGTTATAATGTTACCGTCAATCCCACTATTCGTTGGTAAAAGAGTATCCCAAGAGTTGGCGGTGTGTGAAGATGACTAGCTGTCTTCCCTCAGGTTTTACACTGCTAAATTAGGGACGGCTAGCACAGATAGCCCTCGTGTAGCTTTGCGCGAAATTCAAAAAACAAACTTTCGATATAATGTATTTGATTATTCCACACGCCATATTGTGTTAACGTTCATTTTCATTTTTTTTTTTTTTACATTTAATTCATTAGTTACCTGGCCCGGTAGTTAGGGCGCTCGATTCGCGATCTGAGAGTCGCGGGCTCGAATCCCCGTCCTACCAAATATGCTCGCCCTTTCAGCCGTGAGGGCGTTATAATGTGAC